>NW_021604755.1:661791-671465 GCF_004785775.1 Grammomys surdaster | reverse complement strand
AAAAAGATTTTAACAATCTCCCATGTAATGTTTATAGGAAAAGAGTAAGCCATGTTTCAGTAGAAATAGGAAGTAGATATCATGTGTTCTTGAAAGCGAGACTGAATGGTAACCAAGTTTTTCAGGGTTATATAATATAGATAAGAAAGGACATTGGATTCAAAGCCAGACCTAATTCCATTATTCATTTTCTAGGTAGAGAGCTGTACTGGCCGTTAATAATACAGATCATAAAATCTTAGTCAATGTCATAGAACTCAAGAGGGAGAGGAGACGTGCTCATCCACGGTGCAGGGGATGCACACTGTATCATCCTAAGCAATGGTAGCGCTGACGATTGAGCTTCCCACCATCACCCAGCAGTCTCATGACTGTGAGCCATCAGATTTGACCCTATCTAGCAAGCAAGTGAAAGTCTGAGAATAACATAGGAGTCTCTAAAGTTAGAGAATGGTTTAAAAATCCCCCACCCTTACCAATGGCTTGCTAACTTGGCTAATCAAAGAGATCATTAAGAAGTGTTTTTAGCTGTCAGAGGGACACAGGACTCACATATGTTGCTATAATGCACTGCAGAATGTTTTGATTTTGAATAGACCATTGAAATGATCGGAGAATGTTACAATGGTCAGACTCAATGACACAAGCAAAGCTTCCAGGCACATTAGAGGTTTACTATGTTTTGAATGCATCTTTGGAAACTCAATCTTCACTGCAAATGTGTTGACAAATAGGATGGGGGAGGTGACTATGTCCTCAGGGCTCTGCCTTCCTGAATGGAGTGATGCAGAGATGGTGGAAATGAGTTCTTCTGAGATAAGATTTTGATGAAAGGTCGAGTTTGGCTTCTTCTACACTCTTGGCATTGTACACTTTCTATTTTTCTTCCTACCATGAATGACACGTCATGAAGGTGCTCATCAGATGTGGGTCACTTGATCTTGGACTTTCTAGCTTCTAAAACAATGAATCAAATTGTTGTGTATAATTATTAAAAAAAAAAAAAAGCAATCCACACTAACACCGGCTACTCTCTGGCTGCGGCCATCTCCCCAATCCCATGGCTATACCCATGTGCTGGTCCACCCAACATCTCGTGGTTTGCCCACTTACATTCCCAGTCATCCTCCTCCTGTGGCTAGCTGTCACAAATACCCGTAAGCCAGTAAAATCAAAACTCTAGAGGCTTTTATCAGTCAGAATTATAACAGTAAATTCTCAACCTACAAAATGCCCGCACATTGAACTCAGAGCCAATTGATACTGATACAACCTGCCCACGTATATTGGATAAATTACCCTATATTATTCTATTGCTTTTCTATGATATTCATAGAACATACCTATGGCTATTTCAAGCCATGTGGATTCAGTTTGTTCTCTTCTTCCATCTTGTCTCCTTGTCCGATCTCCTCTCTCTGTCTCTGTCTATCTCTGTCCTCACTCTAAAACTCTCAGCCCATCTTCTCTTTCCACTGCCCAATCACAGGTTCTAACATTATCTTTTGCTTGTCCTCACCTGCATATAGACAGCAATCTACATCAAATGAATTTCTTTCTTTTTTAAATTGCTAAGTCTGCGATGTTCCAGTATAGTAGTGCACATGAACTACTGTATCCTCTAACTGCTAGTTAAATAAGCAAGACATATTTTCCAAGACTCTAGAGAAGAATTCTTCCTTGCCTCTTCCAGACTCCAGTGGTTGCAGGAAGCTGTAGCCTTGTAGGACCATTACTTCAATCTGTAGCTCTTTTATCTATGTTGCAGCATGTCTGCAAGTCTTTCCCTCTTCTTACAAGGGCTATCATTTAGAATTTAGACTCTTCCCTAAATCACTTACATTAACCCTGACCTGTGACTGCTAACAGGGGATACTCTGAGATTCCAAGTAAAGATGAGTTGGGGCTCCCATTAAATTCCAAAAATCTATTACTTTCCATTTTCTATAAAATCACACAGGAGACACACAGAGATTATATACTTCAAACTATGCTGCATATTTATGATGGCTGTTAAGAATGGCTTTAGTAATCATAATATATTTGTGTGTTTGGGGTTTGACTGTCCAATAAAGAATAGGTTCAATTAGAAAAAAAACCCAAACCTATCTTTGCAACAGTTAAGTAACTATACATATGGTTCCCAGTGAAGATTGAAGATATCACACTCTCAGATACATTTGCTTTGAAGACTGGGATGACCTCTGACTCTGGGAGTATCTAGGCCTCAGTCAACGGGTTCTCAATGGGTTCTCAGGTGTAATGGACCTGCCTCACCTGAGTTAAATGGATGCTGGCTGGTGAATACTTTGAGACAACCAGAAAGCCATAGTTTTCTAAAGATAGATGATATGATGGGCTGTGTGGTCTAGTGATATCTGTTTCCAGAGAACTCCCTGTTTAAGATGCAAAACTGCCAGAGAGAACTAAAGGATAATTCCGTTGAATGTTCATTGAACAGCAGGCTGTTTTAAATACATTGAGAGATGGATTTTCAAGAGTAACTTAATTATCATCAATTTTCACTCGACATGAAACTCATTCATTCCAGATAACATGACTAGATTATACAATAATTTCTAGTTAATCAGTAGACATTTTCTCATCAGAGACAGCTATTTCTTAAATATTCCCACTAAGAGTTCTTCCTTCTACTTCTTTTCCCAAGAAGAAGAAGAAAAGTAATGAAATCATAAATAACAGAACATTAGGTGAAGAATATAAAATATAAGTAAGCAAAAACAAGTTTTAAAAGGTCCACTTTTGTTCCCTTTCTGCAAAATAAAACAAACAACCCCCAGAGTTATATTTTGTTATGTATACTCAGTTTGCTTTACAATGTGTGTTTTAAAAGGTTTATTTTGTCATTTTGTCATTTATTCATGTATATGTCTCTGTATGAGTATGTGCACATGAGGGCAATTTCATTCAGAGGCCAGAAGAGGGCACTAGAACACCTGGATCTGAGATTGCAGGTTGTCAGCTGCTTGAGATGGGTATCGATAATTGAATGCCAGGTTTTTTTTCCAAGAACATCAAGTGCTCTTAACAGCTGAGCTGTCTTTTTCAGTTTCTACCTATGCATTTTTGAAACAGAAACATGTAACTGGGTTGTGTGTGGCAGGTTGGGACCAGCTTCATTCACTTAGAAAATTTTGGGTATTTTTGACATCTAAACCATGGAAGGATTACTTCAGAAAAACCTTAATTGAGCCTATTCTTTTGATAATGTGTTTGGTTGTAGTACCAGTGGGAGGGTGGTTGTAGGAACTGCTGTACAGGTATGAGGCTACCAAGGTGTGAGTCCTGAGAAGACAGAGGAGAACTAGAATGGAGGTTCACCAAGAAGATACTGTCATTAACACAAGCTGAAGCTTGCTGAGTACATAAATCAGTGTGGCTGCATTTTCTGTTTAAACTAGTATTACTGTCACCTTAACCAAGGCAAGGGGGAACTGATCTCCCAGAAGGATGCTCACAAATTCCTTTCAGATATACTTACAATTTTTCAATTAATTTTTTTTTGTTAAAACTATTAAGCCAAATGCAAATTCATCGTAGTAAGCTGCCAGTAGGAGAATATTTAGATGTCTTTTTGTACAAACCCTTTGAGATAACGTCAAAGGAAATATACAGCCTTCCTTTACCTTTATTTCTGATGCTGGCTAAAGGGAAAGGGAGATGCCCCTTCTTGAACATTGCCTATTAACCCCCAGAGGTTTTTGCGTGAACTGCTGTGTTTAACTTAACTATCCAGTAAGAAGGGGAACATGATTTGCTTTAAATTGTTACTTACACAGTGCAATGTCTCAGGCATTAGCACTTACTTGATTGCATTCAGACATTACGTTGACAAAGGAATGGACTGCATTAAATTAGCATCAAGCACAATGAATGGTAATTGCAAGACTGTCATTTCTACAAGTGCAAAATTGATGTGTTCTGCAAGCCCATTCCATTGTATGCCTCGGGAAAATCACAGAAGCATGTTGTTCTGAGCAGACAAAACGCAATGTAATGGCCCTGTTAATGTGTCTTGGTATTTTTCAGCAATGGTGTTCCTTTCCACCTTTGTTCTTGTCTCACGCTCATTCTTCAAATCCTGTCTGATCTAATTTGTATGCTCATATGTATGCCCTGCCAGACAGTAGACTGGATGTACAGGCAAATGTTGTGGAACAATTCCTTCTGTGTGTAGCATCTTATGTGAATAATGCCAGCATAAACAGCCCTCCACGTAGTCATGAAAATATGAATGAGAACTTATGTTAAGCTTCTTAGATAGAAACACAGAAAGAGCTTACAGCAAACTTTCTCCAAATGCTATATGTTCATTTAGAAAGAGAAGAGTGATTTACAGGCTTTTGTGGCTTAGGAGAAGTGCCAGCTGCCATTCTTTGTACTCTTCCTGTTTATAAATGGGAAATTAGGCTTTACCAGTTGAGTGAGTTTTTTTTTTCAGTCACATGTGATCACAGAGTATATCCCAGTGAAAACATGTTGTCTTAGTTAGGGTTTTATTGCTACGAAGTGACACCATGACCACAGCAATCCTTACAAAGAAAACATTTAATTGGGGCTGGCTTAAAGTTTTCAAAGGTTTTAGTCCATTATCATCATGGTGGAAGCACGGCAGCATGTAGGCAGACATGGTGGTGGAGAAGGCGCTCAGAGTTCTACATCTGGATCTTCAGGCAGCTGGAAACTGCCATACTAGGCCTAGCTTGAGAATATGTGACCTCAAAGCTCACCTTCACAGTGACACATTTCCTTTAACAATGCCACACTTACTTTATCAAGGCCACACCTTCTAATAGTGCCACTTCCTATGGCCAAGCATTCAAACAAGAGTTTGAGAGCCATTCTTATTGAAACCACCACACATGTATATGCATTGGGTTCTTGTGTTTTTTATTGTCCATTGGGAACTCACTACAGATTTAAGGACTCATTAAAGACTAGACTAATACTGTAATAAATGATGCTCTAGGTTGACCAATCATATTTCAGTATCTTTGTAGGTTGAGAACCACTTATAAAAATGTTTTGAGTAAGAGTAATTATAACGATTATAACAATCTGAGCAGAGACAATCTCAAGCGTTAGCAGCTGGTCGGGGTAAAGGCACACAGATATCAATGGGCTGCATTTGACCATTGATCCTGATGTGGGATGGTAAAGTCCGAGTTCCCTTTAGAGATCCTGTACTTTGTCAATCATCATTACAACATGGTGAGACTCTTTACATTGTAATGTTTCAGCCAGTGTGGGATCTGGGCAATTGTGTACTAGGCTCAGATCTCTTAGTAAACAACAAAGGTGAGGTATAATAAGATGTTTTCTCTTAAGGAGGGAGAGAAACTCACCTTACCCTTAGAAACAAACACAAATATTTGTATCTGAAGAAGCTCTAGATAGATGATTTGGTCTTATAAAGATGTATAAAGATTGGACTGGAAGTTGTCTCTGCCATACCTTTGTTGCAGAATGTCCCATCATAGGCCGTGTTAGAGCAGTCACAGGAGTAGCCATGGTATTTTTCAATGCATTTGCCTCCATTTTCACAGTTAGCCCCATAGCTGGTGCAGTGGCCTGAGCATCCAGATTTGAACCCAGATGTGACCTTTGCCCTTTCTTCCAAGTCAAGTGTCACACCATTCATCTTCAAGGAGAGGATACAGCCTAGGAAGCCCTGCTGGCCGCCAGCACCACCTGGGAATGACAGAAAGCACAGAGTTCAGATGGGTTCTTTGAACAGAGTTCAAAGGGCCTCTGTAACTGCCTTTTCTCTCAGCATGTTTAGGAAATTGCAACAGGAGAGAGTTGATAAGCACAACTAGTCTTTTTCTGTTTCGAGTTGGTCCTGTCTAAACAGAAAGAGTTGAAGCTTTTCCCTCAGGCTGTAGTGTCTAATTAAAAAAAGGCTATCTTCTGAGAAGAAATAAACTTGCCACTGAAACAAAATGTTTGTAGATATGTAAAAATGTATAATCTGGATTCTTATGGAAAAGAGGCTTACAGAAATCTTTAGTTTATTTGTTCTTTAATTTTAGAGTGTTCAGTCCTATAGCATCATCTCCTGAACTATAAAGGCAGAGAGGCATGAATCCATTAGCAGAGTTAAGTAAGTCAGTTAGTCAGGAGGCATAAATTCATTTGAAATGTCATTGTACTTGGTGATTCTTGTCTCATGAAATGTTTGGCTTTGAAGTTCACATTAAGGTACTCAAGATGTCTTGGCTAGAAGCATGAATGAACTACATAGAAATCAAGTATGTTACAGTTACTAATATTTGAGGTTGGATTTTATTGCTTTTTCTAAATGCCATTTCAAGACATATAGCTGTGAAATGCTGTTTTTGGGATAACACACACATACACACATCATGCTAAAGAATAATATTTGAGTAGCCATCTTGGCTCTTTTTAGCTATCGCTGACTTTTTCTTTAGCTTATAATACACAAAATGATAGATTTTATTATGACACCTTCATACACATGTATCATTGTACATTGCTACCCTCCCTCATCCATCCCCCTCACTTGTCCCCTTTCTTTCAACAATAAAGTTCTCTTTCTGTTCTCTTTTTATGTCACATTAATATACGTGCTGTAATCATGAACACCCAGCAGCTTTGGATACCTGCATACAATCTGCACAGAATTGAGCCCCTCAGCATTCTAACATGAATGAGGATGAAGCTCTTGAGGTTCTACCCTTCCCTGACCAGTTATGAGTGGCTATTGTTGTTGGAAGAGGAAGTATCATTTCCTCTAGTAGTGTATCCATTGGTAAGTTGCCCAGGCCTTCAATAAATGACTCCTAACCCATGCTCATTCAAGTATTCCTAATTAAACTCGGCAGGGCAAGAGAAGACGTGAAGCATAAGAAGAACTAGTGGAGATGAATAAAGAGTCAATGGGAATGGATGAGGGATAAGAGAGGGTGAACATGATCACAGTACATTTATAATATATGAAATAGAAGGTTCAATTTAAAAATAAATAAAAAAGACAAGTGACATTCAGTGATGCTCATTCTGTTTTCTGGAGTGAGTTACAGGGTAGAACTATGTTCGCAAGCATGAACATAGTAAAGAGGTTCTAATGTACATACAGGGACTCATAACAACATTGTATTACAGGTGGATTTAACTGAGTCTGTAATATTCTTCCATAGCTATGATTTTTCTTAACAGCTGATAAAGTGAGTGCTCATATCTGTATCTTATATTTTTGCTTGTGAGCCTAGCCTTTAACAGCAGAGCCATCTCTCTAGCCCTCATATCTGTATCTTACAGCAGACGAATCTTTGGAAATAAGTCCAAAATGGATCATATATAGAAGTATGGGAAGGCATTTCTGATGAAGTTTTAAAAAAGAAAATATGATGACTAAAACCAAAACCAAGTTAGTCTTTCGCTGTAATTTTGGATCTGTGTATTTTTATTATTTATTTGATTTAAATTATTTTTCTTTGGATAATTTCAAACATGGGCATCATATTTACATCATTTCTATTCCTTCCCCAAGTTAGTGGCTAATCAACAGCTCTGTACGTCTTATTCCAGTAAATGTCATTCACCTGATCCTCACCACAACCTGCCAAGGAAGGTATTAACATTACTATTCCCATTGTACAGGTAATGAAAATTGAGACCCCGAGAAGGTAAAAACTTTACTCAAGGACTTAGAGCTCCCAAACAGAAAGGGTGTATCAGATTTGTCTTATTCCTGAGCCGATACATGGTTTCATTGGCTCGTGATGATCATCTAATGTAGAGACAAAACATTTGGCCAGGTACAGTTTAGTTGTATACATTTATGGGACAAATATCTGAATACTTTGAAACTGAGGTAGTCTATATTATGGGTGCATATTTTAATACATATATTCATATATATATATTATGAAATGATACTATTACATATGGCAGGATATAATATATGATATTATGATTTAAATATGCACATATATTAATATATAAACAGAGAACATAAAGGGAACTTTATTGTTGAAGGAAAGGGGACAAGTGAGGGGGATGGATGAGGGAGAGTAGTAAGGAGTGATTATCAGCAAAGTACAATGATACATGTGTATGAAGATGTCATAACAAAATCCACCATTTTCTATATGAACTAAAGAGAAGTCAGTGCTGGCAAAAGAGAGCCAGGATGGCTGCTTAAACATCATTTTTCAGCATGGTGTGTGTGTGTCTGTCTGTCTATATGAAACAGAGAAACATCTCAGTCACTAGGCTGAGTGCAGGAGAGTACCCTTGAATTTTCTCTCTCCAATCCGAGACATCTGTTTTCACTGCCTTCAGAACTGGCATTCCTTATTCTTGGACTCTAGAACTTGTAGTGAATTACATTGCCAATTCTCTTGTTTCTCTAACTTCCACACAGCAGACTGCTACATTTCTTAGTTTTAATAACCCATCAAGCCAACTCCTTAATAAAACTCTGAATAAGTTAAAACAAAATGTGTGATGTAGTGGAGATGGTAAAGTGCTTGCAGTATAAGAACCCAAGTTCAGATCCTCAGCAGCCATTTAAGAGCCAGGCATGGCAGCACTGTGTGTAACAACCAGTCCTGTGCTAGGGAAGACATGTGGATTTCTGGGGATCACCAGTCAGCTGGTCTATCCAAAATGGTAAGCTCAGTGAAAGACCCTGTCTTAAATGTAAGGTGGAAAGAAAGAGGAAGATATGAAATGTCAAATTTTGGTTTCCACAAGTACATGAACAGGTGAGCACATCAGCTCATGTGTGCCTGCACAGACAGACAGACAGACAGACACAAACACACACACACACACACACACACACACTAGGCACAAAACGTCCACGCACATACACACAAGTGGAAATTTCAATAGCGCCTTGTTGTTTAGATGAGATTATCTGGCTAGAGACACAGTCAGATCACTTGACTTGTCATCCTGGCCAAAAGTGAACCATAGGCTGAACATTCATTGGGCAAGACTAGTGGACCAAAGACTCCATCACTGGATGAATCAGAATCTGCTTGTGCCCATACTTCCTTACCAGAGAAACGGCAACTGAATTCTTCTACTGCCCTTTTGAGCCCAAATATTATAGTGCTTTCCTTGGGTCATATATTGATTTGAATAAGCACTCTCTAAAGTAGCATCTTGTTTTTATAAAATATTTGAATAAGGGATGAATTGAAAACAGTCCTGTGTCCTTTTGGATCAAAGCTATGCAATAGTAAATAGCAAACCAAGTTATTAAACACAACCACTTTGAAGGATTTCCCATTCTACCATCTGCTTCTCAGCACAGCCTCACACCTCTGTGCTGGAGAGAATTAGAGCCTCTGCCTGATTTGGAAGTAATTCAACCCATTAGTCACCCTTTGTGTGTTAGAATTTCAATTTGGCTCCTGCTACTTTTGCTGCTCTGGTTTTTGTTCTTGCTCTGAGGGATTTTCCAAAGGGCCTTTTATTACATAAGTGCATAGCTATTTGAATTTTCACCACCAGTCAATTAAGACAATTAAACCCTATCAGAAACATGCTGGAAAAAAAATCAAAGACTGTTTTTAGATATTTCCCTCTCATGTTTGCTTAGTTATCAATGGAATAGTTATTGGTTGTATAGATCATCTATCTATCTATCTATCTATCTATCTATCTATCTATCTATC
>NW_021604755.1:608652-661781 GCF_004785775.1 Grammomys surdaster | reverse complement strand
ATCTATCTATCTATCTATCTATCTATCTATCTATCTATCTATCAGCAAGATACATAACTAAACCTGGTTGCCACTCAGACATAACTAATTTACTTTTAGAAGACAACTTGAATTACTTAAAAATATTTTTAACCTTTATTTTTATTTTATGTGTATGGTGTTTTGCCAGCATCTATGTCTGTGTATCACCTAACTGCAGTGTCATGGAGGCCAGAAAATGTCACTGGATCTCTGGAACTGGAGTTACAGATAGTTCTAAACCAACATGTAGATGCTGGGAATTGAATTCAGCTCCTCTGGACGAGCAGCCTGTGGTGTTAACTGCTGAACAATCTCCCTAGCCCCCACTTTTATCTGTCAACACACATGAGTGTAAAAAAGAAAAGACATAAAGAAACAGGACCATAACAGGCATTGTCCTCAAACTTGCCTTCTCTACTTATGACATATTTTCCCAAACAATGCAAGCATAGCCAGAACATCTTGTTTAATATTTCACAACACATCTTTGTAGGGAAGCTGTCACTCCGTCTGCCATTCCATTGCTAATGGAACTTTAATTTTATAGGCTATTATAATAATATAAAGTTTGTAAACAACTCAGCATAGTTGCCCAGTTCTTCCTTAGATTTAACAATTGTGCGCTCTCTCTCTCTCTCTCTCTCTCTCTCTCTCTCTCTCTCTCTCTCTCTCTCTCTTTTTCTGTGTGTGTGTGTGCATGCATGCTAGTGTGCACACACAATATATGTGCAGGTACTTGTGCATAAATAGAGACCAGAATTCTCTTCCTCAGTTGCTTTCTACTTTATTTTTGAGTCCGGATCTCTTTGCACTTGGAGTTCACGAATTGGCTAAACTCGTTAGCCAATAAGCATTAGGGATCTTCCTGTCTCCAGTGTCTCTCTCTGGGATTACAGGCACATGCTTCCAAGTTTAGCTTTTTCCATGGATGCTAGGGTTCCAAACCCAGGTCCTGATGCTAGTGAAGCAAGTACTTTACTGCTAGTATATTTGAAAGTCTCTTAAGAACAATGAGCCAATTTACATTGTATCAAAATAGAATGAAATGCATACTTGCTTCATATGATCCTGATATGAAGATGCATCAGTTCAACTAAATGGGAACAAATTTAGTTTTAATTATTAACATAAATTTTTTGAATCATTCTTTTCTTATTTTTAAACCTTTGCTTCATGTTTTTGCTTTTGGAAGTAGATAAGAGATGGTGTGTTTTTGTTGACTGATAGTAACAGTTTGAACTTTATCTCTTTTCTGTGAATTTTGTACTCATTTCCCCTAGTTTAAACTTTTTAAATTGTATATGGTACTTCATTTCCCTATAAAAGTTTTGAATGGTTGTGAAGTCACACTGACCTACTTATTTCTATGATTCTTGTTTTTGGTATCTGTAGCGTCCACCCTCGACCAGCAAGGAAGATGCAATGCACGAGCTCTTCTCCAAGCAGTTTATTCAGGACCCTTGAACAATCTTCTAACTGATGAAGATCTTCTAACTGACGACCCGGGGGAGGGGGGGGGAGCATCTCCCAGGCTTAAGTACTCTAGGACTAGCCAACCCCTGTCTGCCACGTGGCAACAGCAGATAGGTCCACACACATGGAGACAAGCCAGATCAACTGCCACTGCCATATAAGGAGTTGTTTACTCCTAAGAGTCCTCGCCAGCAGGTGGCAGAAGGCAGAGACCAGTGCCATCTTAAAGGTGCAGCACTATGCGGCTCTCCACAAATGGCAAAGCCAATGGGAGAAAGATAAACATGAATTCATTATTGTCAGTAACCAAGAAGAAGAAAAAAATAAATTTCTCTTGGGGGTATCTGTGTGCATGCGTTTATTTAATTCATTTATTTCTTAGAAAACTTCTAAGATGATGAAGTTACCATCATCAACTCCAGATAAGAAAACTGAAGCTTAGGGAAGTTGAAATAAGATATTTTTGTTGATAAAGGTGCAACAGTGTCACTCATATCTTTGTGGTAACTAACAGCTTCCTAATTGAATTTAAGTCCTGATCAACAGGGAAGAAATCATACCTGGTAGTGGAAACTTAGCAAACTACCCAGGGGTAGTGAAGTCGTAGATATTACAGGAGAATCTACTACCTCTACTTTACTACACCAGCATAAATCTTAACTCCATTCTAAATACTTAACCTTATACCTACAGATAAGAATAGTTTTCACGCCTCATCAAAGAAGCTTCAATTTGCAGCAGAGGGAGGCCTGACAGAAAACCACATCTGGTCAAACTACAGAGAGTAACTAGTAATAAGATGTCCAGCCTCAGTTGATACATCTGAAACACAACACCTACACCACAGGCTCAGAGAACACTGAAGAAGAGAGAGTAGAAAGAATTAAAAGTCAGAGAACCCAGAGGTCTGCTGCAAAAACTGTGCCTCCTAGAAATGGCAGGGAAGCTATGATACCATAACAGTGTGGCTGCCTAACAATAACAACAATAAGAACAATAGCAACAGACATCTCATGAAGCCCCACTTCTAATAAAGAGCTATAGTCAGATAAGCCATGCCAAGAGTGGTAGAGATAGCTTTCCTCAGGGATGAGCCCTCTAGTTATCTTCAGCCACGATGTTGTGTATGTAGAAGCAACACAAACTGGACTCATCAGGTGGTATGTTGAGTGTGTGTATACACAACTCCAACCCAAAACATAATAATAATCATAGAAAAAGAAGCCATGAATTTAAGAGGGGTTTTGGGGTGTATAGGTGTATGTGATACAGGAGGAGTTGGGAGGGGAAGACATGAGAGAAGTAGAAGGGAAGAAAGGGAAGGGGGAAACAATGTAATTATATTCTATCTGGGTACTTTAGATACTCCAGTGCCTAGACTAGATACCGGCATTACCAAAAGCTCCCCAGGAAATGTTACTGTGGAGCTAGAATTGAGAACTACTGCTTTAAGAGAGCATCTAAAATTATTTCACTCATCTTCATCATCCTTATTGAACATCAGGGTCTATAGTTATTCAGGCAATGGTGATGGCCAGCATCTTTTATTTGGACCACTACTGGATCTCACAAAGGCTGCATAGCCCCACCCCAGCTCCGCTCCCCACCAACATAATCCTTCTCCGCATGATGCTGCAAACTTTGGCTAGTTCACATCTGGGATGCTAGATCTTGCACACAATCTCCCTCCCGGCACTGACCACAAATCATTCTTGTTTTCTAGATCTCCTCTGTCAACCCTGTTTTGTAACAAATCACTTTCCAACAATAGGAGAATAGGTTTGATGGCTGCTTTTGTCAAATGTAGTTATAAGCAGCTTTTTAATTTCACATTTTAAGCTTTATGTGAGGTTCCTCAGTGGCTACCCAATGCTTTATAAACACATTTTGAATGTATATTTTTCTCTGGACTGTCAGGGAAGGCAGCTTTCTGCTGAAGCAGCATACATGTCTCTCATTCCCTTAGGCTTGGAGAATTCTTTTTAGCATTGAAGATGTGGTACACCAGTGATTTTCCCGGCTTTGCGTATAGAGATATCCACCCCTCTATCCATCAAAAAGCCTTCTGCCTAATCTCTAAGCCATTTAATTAAATATCTGTCATTTTTTTCCAGGGCTAATGGAAAATTCAGTTTCTTTGGGACAGTGTCACAAGCAATCAAACTTCTAATTTAAAAACCACAGTGGGCCAGATTCTCTCAGGGGCTCCCCTGTTCTCTGCCTCTGTGTCGGGGTCCCTGGAAAGCTGTGGTAACTTTATTGAGCTACAGGGATATTAGTTATAGAGCTCAATTTAATCAACCTAATTGTACCAAGGAATTTTGATCCTTCATGTCATTAGAAAGAGAACCTTCATTTTAACACCTGCAGTGATAGTGATTCTGCACACAGTCCAGGAAATCGTCTCATCCAAATTAGAAGCCCCTGCCTCCAGCATCATTGTGACAGGACTTAACTTGCATGCTAGTGACCTCCATCTCAGTTGCCATGGTAGTAGAATGGGAATGCAGGTAGTCTATCACATGACTGCAGACTCACTGATCCTTCTTGGTAGATAGGATACAGGATGGGGGAGAGTAGCCAAGACTTCATAGGTAATCTGTTCTGTTGTGGTGCACGTGAGCAGATGCATTCCTAAATGTAAGTTGTCAGAACAGCAGGAAAATGAGGGCTCCTGGGCTAAGTAGGAAAGATTGTTTCGCTTTAAAGGAATCAACTACCATCAGGGAAATAGAATTTTGTGATAAATTGAGTTTAACCCTCAGGTTCGACTTGAAGGGATAAACACTGGTCGGATCTCCTCCGCTATTGCCCTTCTGCTATGACAAATTCTTGTCTGGCTCTTAAACTGTCACCATTTGGAGAAACTCTGAGCACCAGCAGGTTCCTATATTTTATACCTTTTGTCATAATAAGTTCCTGTCTATTCCCTTGATTCCATCCTCTTGGTTTTTTGAACTGTTTATTCTTTGAGAATTACATGCCTGCATACAATGTATTTTGATTATACTACCTCAACAACTTCTCAGCTTAAAAAAAAAATTTGGAGTATGATCAATATACCAGAATCACATCCTTAAAGAAAACTGACTCTCACTCCCATAGCAGCCATCAACTCTCAATACCTCTTCAGCTATGGGTAGGGGCCTCTCTAGGGACTTATATAGTTAGGGTTACTCCATTAACCATGCTAAGATGTTGACTGGTTTGATCTTGTGCAGGTTTTCTACAGGAGACCATAGCAGTTGTGAGCATACGAGAGTGATGGTACTGTCAAGTCCAGGGGATACTTCCTCTCCAACCTCTGACTCTCACAGCCTTTCCATTCCCTCTTGTTGTGATGTGCTCTGAGTCTTGAGTGGAGGGGCTGTGACACAGATGTGCCATTGATGGTGGAGCACACCACAGTCACTTTTGCTCTGCACTTGACCAATTGTGAGGCTCTGAATTAACTGCCAGCCACTGTACAAAGAAGCTTCACTGAAGAGCTCTGAGATCTGCACTCATCCATGACCCCTGTGCTCTTAATAGCAATCCTTCAATCTAGGGGCAGGGGAGGATGTTATCCAGGACCTGGCTATTGCTCCTCACTCTCATGGGGGTGCAGGAAGAGGGGCCCAGGGCCCAGAGCCCTTATAAATCATGCTGTTTCAGGACCTTCCCTTCCAGATTTGCTGCAGAAGGTGCAAGGGAAGAGAAAAGGGAAGGGTTCCATCCTCTCAGTCACTCAATGTCAGCTGCCCTGACATTGCTAAGGGACTCCTTTGAGAAATCCCTTCTCCTAGGCAGACAGCCAGTGTGTTTTAAAAGCTTCTAACATTCAGTTTGTGGCTGATTGCCCTTGGCCTTCTGGGTGAGAGCAAGTGACATTTCAAGAAAGATAATTACAGAGAGAGTCAGTGAGCGAATAAAGAGAGGCAACATAGAAGACACCAGAGCCAATAACACTGCTCAGTTAATGTGTGTCTTCACTTGGAGGCTGAAGTGCTGCCCTGTCTGTCTCTGTCTGTAGGGAAGGGGTTTCTTATGTAATGAAGATACTTCTAGAAGCGTGTATTTAAGAACTGGGTAACATATAGCATGTCTCACTGGAAAGAATACAGTAGCAAACATGAATGACTGCCTTTCCAGGAGTGTTGAAAATTGTTTTTGTTATTCCTTTTCTCAAAGCTAAATAAGTTACTCGGCCACTGTTTCATGAAGAGACAAAGCACTTGCAGTAATAGTACAGCAGGCAGCAGGAGATTCAGCTTTCTAGTGGTTTCTCTTGCCCCTACCCCAAAGTCCCATGGATCACCTCAGCAGGGGCCACACACGAAGCGAAGTCTGCAGTGGAGGGACTCTGCGATTAGAAAACTGACCATTCAAAGGTGCTGTTAGTAAACCTGCTTCATTGTTGGTCTTGGAGATACACTGTTTATTATTACCCTGGTTGAAACAAATCTAGCCTCTGCCCTAGAAGAAGGCATCATCTCTGTCTTCTAAGGATGTTAGCCACCCTCATAACCTTAACTAGATAACAGAGCTGCCATGCCTCCTGCTCAGAAGACAGACAGAAATGGAGTAACTGTGGAGAAACCCCCTGCTCAGAAGACAGACAGAAATGGAGTAACTGTGGAAAGCTTCCTTTTGCCAATTGGTTACTCCTGTTTGTTTGTTGTATTTGGTTTTTGTTGTTGTTTTGTTTTGCAAGAATGAATATGTTTTTAGTTTTATCTTTCAGGTAAATGAGAGGAGCCCCAAGCGAGACTCCAAGGCTGGGTCTGCATCTAAATAAGGCAAGTATGGCCTCTTCTTGCTCCTGCCAGGAGCTCACTTAAGATGGAACCTATCCTTCTCTTCCAGCCAATGAAACAAGATGGGAGTCTTTGGGGAGAGGTTTCTTAGCTCATGAGATACACAGGGAAAATGTAGTCCTGTTTCTGCTCTTGATGGAGGTGGAAGTTTCTGAGTACTAAGATTGTTAAAACCATTTCACAAACATCAGGCATACTGAGGAGAGATAGAGTAACATGATTTCTCCCAGACCTTGGTGACATTACCCAACTCTTATATTATCCCCAGAGTTATATACCTCAGGATTTTTTCTTCTACTTTCAAAATTAGTAAATCTATTTAAAGTAACATTTTATAGATTAACAGTATTATGTGCATGTGGGTACAGGTGCCTGAAGAGTGTTAAGGTGACAAATCCTCCGTTGTTGGAGTTACAGGTGTTTGTGAGCTGATATATTTAATTTTTAAAAGAGTCTTTGTATCCAGAACACAGCTGCAACCGCTGTGATCCAGAAAACCCACGTCGGTCAAATTCCAACGTTCTGTAACCATCTATAAGAGATTCTAAGAAATAAATGAAACAGGTGGTTTTCACCATAGTTTTAGTTACTGAATCATCATCACATTGGAAAAAAGAGAAGCACTGAGAGAAATGCCAAGTGGCATACTGGCAAGGGAATAGCATAAATGGCAGGAAGCACTTCAGCACATCTTACAACAGTGAGCAAAACAAGCCCTGGGTAGTAGCTCTTGCTGTAGCCGCCTCCCTCCATGGAAGTCTAATTCCAGCAGGTGGCGCTGTTGTGGACGCATTCTAACTCCACAAGCAAATGACTGCAAGCTAACAGTGCTGAGATAGGCAGATCTACTTTCCACAGGGCAGCCCCTTGGGATGAGTTCTGCTGGTATATGAGGCAACATTTAGACAACAGATGTGACGAATTAGTTGGGGACAGCAGAGAAAAGACTGGGAAAGGTGCACATAGCACGAAGAACTGTCCAGCTACCACTGTGATCTCTTTTGTCAGTTCTAAGATGAACTCCAAATAGTGCCCCTGTAACTGAACTTCACTTGATTCATACAAAGACACTGATCATTGGCGCATTAGGCAATTTAGCCTCATGAGAAATGTGAGAAAGCCACAGGAAAGGATGGGTGTGTGTATGTGTGAAAATCGGATCACCGTGAGCTTCAGAGAGAAGAAGAGAAGAGGCTAACGGGTCCTACCTGAAGCCAGCTGCTCCACCTATGTGAGCAATCCTTCCTGGTTACGAGTGCCACCCTAGCCGTTATCCTCTCTCCCTACTGCAGCATCCACAGGAGGATGCTCACAACTCTCTGTTCTTTACAGCCTCGTCACCACAAAGTCCCCACCCCTGTCCTTATTTACCTGCCAGTTTCATTCTCCTTTTTCTTGCAAAATGCCTTGAAAGAATTTCTCTTAGCATATCTGCTCTCGGTCTTTGGAAATCTCATCATTCAAGGCTTCCTCCCTAAGCAGTTGAGGCTGCTCTAACTTTAGGTACTATTGCTTGCTCTTCCCATTTTAGATGTAGAGCTTTTCTTTACGTCTTGACCCACAAGTCACCATATTTAAAAGTCCATCTTTAAACATTCTATGCTAAATAGCAAACACCTCTGAACTCCCCTTCCCTCTTTATCTTGATTTTAAAGATGAAAATGTAAGGATCTGACAGCACAGGCACGTGTCCATCCTTGACTTCCTTATGGCAGAGGATTTTTAACTGTGGTCTTTTTTCTCTCCTCAGAACAATGTTTGCCGTAGAGCACACACTTAGTGTTTTGTGAAGGAAGGAAGGAATGAACAGGAGGCAGCTATAGTGATGGTACCCCAAAGAGGGAAAACTAGGCGTTTTCAACATCACCAAACACTTGGAATTATACCTGGCATTCCACAAGCATCTTCCCTAAGAGCACAAAGTAATTCCCTCATCCTAAAACACAACAGAGTGGCTACATCTGTTTGAAGCAACTGTCCCTTAGTGTTGTTCCTAGCAATGTGCAGAAATGGGTAAATACCCATGTCTGTATTTTGTTAAACCAACTGATTCTGAGGTATATAGTCTTGGAATCCCGCTTTAGGAAACACTGGGGTCTCATATTTTCTTCTGGCTAATCTGCTAGTATGCAGAAACCTTGAGAGTGACTAGAAAGATTTAAACAACTGTGTAGCAAAGAGTTTACTTTTACCCTTCATAGTATAGACTACAAAGATGGTTATCAGAGCTGAGAAGGGGGAGCATTCAGGGAATAAATGGAGGGTAAAGAAAAAAATTCTTAGGAGAAAGGTCTTTTAATGTTCTACAGCATAGAAAGAAACTATTATCAACAATTAATTTAATATTACAGAACAGATAAAAGAAAGGACATTGGATGTTGTCTCTATCCCCCATATGGACTCGTGTATAAAGTGATAGAGATGTGAATTGCTTCTATCTAGCCATTATACATTACATAAATGCGTTGAAATGGCACATTCTGTGCCCTATGTAGGCATCATTGGTATGTATTAAAAACGTAGTTTTAAAAATCTAGTAAATTTTTGTATCTAATCTTTCTCTAAAAGAAGTCTGGGCTTTGCCCTTGGATTAAGGAAGATGATATCTAGACCTTCCTTTGGAATGTCCTGCCTGATAAGAGTTTGATAAGATCCTTGGGTTATAGCAGATATGTCAACACTGTGACTTACTATGGAAACCAATTACTCTAAATAGTATCTAACTTTTTCAGATATGTCAGCAGTTCTATGTGTTAGCATTGCATTAAGGACCAGGATGTTATTGGTGCCCTTCAAAGAAAGTAGTTTCCTCCTAAAAGAATGGAATCTACCTCTGGATGGTAGTGTGTTGTTGTATTGTCTCCTCCCTTAAGAGTTGTTGTTTTTTTGTTTTTTGTTTTTTTGGATTGGTCATTCACCTGGCCAAGGGACCACTCATCAGGAAGGCTGATTCACCATAAGCCATGTCAAAGAGTAGGCACGAATGATTCTTCTGTTAATGAGGTTTACCTTCTTAAAATTCTCACCTCTGATTGTTATCACTTAAAGAGCCAAAGCCATCATCCCTGTACAAGAGATCTAAGGAAGACTTAACTCTGAGGCTCAGGGAAGTTCCTTAGGTTTTCAATACCCTATATATCTTGTCACACATAAATCTATAGGAAAGAAATACATTCCTCATTCCAAAGAGAGAGGGTGACTTGAAGTTCAGTCTCTGGGGCTGTTCCCTGGACTCTGTTCATTGTGCTCCTTCCCTTGTCTGAATCTCATCTTCATCTTTTCCTACTAACAGCAGCCATGAGCACAGAGGCCGTTTATAAGTTCCATGAGTATTCTGGAGCATTACTGAATCTGGGGTAGTTGTGTGAATCCACACTTGCAATCGATGTGAGAAGTGTGTGTACTTTATGGAAACGATTGTCTTTGTAGTTTGTCAGTTAGTTCTAAGTGTGTAACTCCCAACTTCTCAGCACTTCAATTCAGAAACACACAATAGATGGACCCAGCAACGTTAAAAACTAAAGACTTCAGAGAATGTTCTTCAACCTCCCATCTCAGTCTGGTTGTCTAGATAAGGACATCAAGGGTGTAAGCCATTACAATGTAGTAATAACGAACTATTGAGATTTTGTTTTCCTAACTCCATTGCATTGGTTTCTGTCCCAACATTTTTCCTTTTAGTTTTGTCAGTTTGTGAATGTAGAGTGGTTTAAAGCCATCTATACATATTCACACCAGAAAAAGAGGTGTTAAACACATCTGAAATTGAACAAGAGCCAGAAAAATTTATTTGAAGATTTTTTTTTTGGGGGGGAATTCTTCAAGGAAATAGTCCAAGCTTATGAATCAATGTTATAAAGTTGCTTTCAAATCTTCCATATCCTGATAACCTCTTGAGTATAAGAAATATTTCTCTTCATGTACCGTAGCCTTTAAGCTTTTTATTATAGCAGAAAACCTAACTTCACAAACAAAGGCATCTGGAGAGGAAAGGGAGTGTGAATGAGATGCCATTGGAAAGGCAGAGGCAGAGTGCTGTCTTTAAAATGCAAAGCCTTTCTAATTTTTGTTTCCTCTATGAATTTAGCCACCTCTGAGAATAACTTTTTGAATATTAATGGACCTATGTGATTTAAAGATAAAAAATCAATGGAAAATGATACTCTGGGATCGTCTGACTTACTCTACTAAGTGTAGGAAGGAATCCAAACTCTCAGCAGAAACTGTTTTGCTCCAAAGCATCTTGGCTGGAGTGTGTCTTGTCTTCTAGCTGCAGTAGAAGGCAGAGTCTACTGTCTGTCTTCTGGAAGCATCCCTGAGGAGGGGCTGTTTGTTTTCATCAGTCCTTTAAGATGCCTCCCAGGTCTTTTAGGGCTGGGAATAGCTTTTGTGGTCTTGGGCTGGTAGCTGTGTTACATCTGGTTGATATGTATATTGAAGCTAATGGAAACTGAGTATGTATAAGAACCAGGCAAGGCCTTGGTGGTGTCAGTCTCCATTGCACCTCAGATGGCTGTCGCCTTTCTTTCTGGCTTTGATAACCTTAGCCATTCAAATCTTACAGGAACAAATGGAGTATTTTTATACCTGGATGTTGATTTGTTTTTCTTTTCCATTTCTTTCTCCTCCTTTTTTTCCACTCATAATGAAGCTTTGCATTTCTCTCTCCCTAGCAGATTCAAGCCTCAGCGAGACAACAGCCAAAAGTTCAGACAACTCCACCTCCAACCATCCAGGGACAGAAAGTTGGATCTTTCACTCCTCCATCTTCCCCCAAAACCCAACGTGCTGGGCACAGAAGGATTCTCAGTGATGTAACCCACAGTGCAGTCTTTGGGGTTCCTGCCAGCAAATCAACCCAGCTGCTTCAGGCACCTGCAGCTGAGGCCAGTCTCAATAAATCTAAGTATGTTTGTTCTTACCATGTGGACAAGGTCTGCTCTGGGTTACTACCATATGATTGTTTGCATAAGCTTGTGGAGATGTGATAGTAAGCACGTGCCAGTACATGTCTGTATTTAGTAAGAGACCACAGTGTATGCACTGTCCAGATCATAAGACTCAGTTTCCATTCTCCCATCTGTTCTGTGCTCAGTCTGTCTTAATTCTCCCTTACTGACAATTATACTTTGGACATTCAACACTTAGAAGGTGTTGTCTCAGCAAGCATTGTCTGCACAGGTGACTTGGCTCATTGTGACCTTTGGAACTGCTGCTTCCCTGTCCCAGAGGGAGCATGCTTTGACTCCTTAGGTTTGTGTGAGGTGTTGCTCTTTCCTCTCGTGAAGTACTTTGTCTAGGGACTTTCTTCTTACAACCATAAATCACACTGTTTTAGCATGAAATATTTGTGTGTTTGGCCAGCCTTCATGAACCTGATAAGTTGCTGGTTCTCTGCTTCACGTATAGTCAGTCTTATTGACCATTGTGACCATTGTGACCATTGTGACATCTGACCATTGTGTCAGTGTAATTTTAGATCCGTAGCTTCCTTGAAACCATGTCATCTAAGGTTAATCATATTTAAGTCAAGAAAGGCTGAAAGAAAAATGGGTGATGTAAACATACAAAGTAGTGGTACATGTTTGTTTGTTTGTTTGTTTGTTTAGTGATAAAACGCTTCTGCCATTGAACAATGTTCTGAACATGGGATGATAGCTTAGTACTACCTGGATCCTGGAAGGTCAGAGGCTGCCAAGAAAAGGGGATTGATTATATTTGCTTGACACACAGGCTTCAGCATAGCTTGCTGTAGATCCTAACCTGAAGGGCCTTGCAAAAGACAGGCAAGCTGCAAGATTTCCTGAGAGCTGAAGTGAAGGAGACAGCATTTGTAAAGACTAAGCTTTCCAGATTTGTGGGAAATCCTTTAGGAAAACACTGGGAAATTATGGTTTAACTGAGAAAAGAGCTGATACCATAATGAAGAGAAAATCATTTGGGTCCTTTGGCCTTGTTTAACTTTCTTTCCCTTCACCCTCGGGGTGCGCACCTTCCCAGGTCTGCAACCACCACTCCCTCAGGCTCTCCACGGACTTCACAGCAGAATGTCTCTAATGCTTCAGAAGGCTCCACATGGAATCCTTTTGATGACGACAACTTCTCCAAACTCACAGCTGAAGAGCTGCTGAACAAGGACTTTGCCAAGCTTGGGGAAGGTGAGCAAGCTGAGTCTTCTGTGCTTCATAGTTGTCAGTCAGCGGAGGATAAACTGGAATATGTCTGTGTCTTAGCTGTAGAGGGGTATGCTTGGCAAAGGTCAGCACGGACCATCTTGAAAAGGATTGGTTTGGGGGTCTGCAGACTGTTTTTTATTTTTGCCAGAGTATTGATTTTTTTTTTCTTTCTTGAATGCTGACCAACTTTGAGAGACAGCAGAGAGTATGTAATCATAGAAGGAAAAACTTTGGAAGGATTTAGTAGCATTAACAGGGATAATTGTGTTAAGCTGAGTAGTGGATTGCTTGGAGAAGGGTGAATGTCCCCCTCATCCTCAGGGGCTTGCTCTAGAAATAGTGGTTAAGGGTGTGCCTCACAGGATGCGCGGGTCCTGATCACAGGTCCATGTGGTTGTTGACTAAGCATAGAAAGGAGATACTTTCCATAAAAAATGAGGTTCTATCCAAAATAATCCATAACCTAATTTGGAAGGCAAGATATACAGACATCCACACAGACCTAGGAACTCTCACAGACACCTGGGAGCTCTCTCCACTCTTCAAATGGAAAACACCCTTCATGTACTCAAAGCACAGGGCAAAAGAATGATCAGAACCAGTGAATATAGGAACCGCTTTACCTAACTAACAGAAGCGCATCTCAACCTTGTGGGGGGTCAAACAACCCTTCCATGAGAGTTGCATATCAGATATTGACACTATGACTCATAAGAGTATAAAAATTATAGTTATGATGTAGCAATGAAAATAATTTTATGATTGGGGGTCACCACCACAACATGTGGAACTGTATTAAAGGGTTGCAGCATTAGGAAGGTTGAGAACCACTGCATTTTGGTGGTGTTTTACATATATACTTTCCTACCATTTAATTTTACTTCATTTTGAGACAGAATCTCACTGTACAGCCCTGGCTGGTCCAGAACTTCTGTGTAGACCAGGTTGGACTAAAATACACAGAGATCTACTTGCCTTTTTGCCTTCCAAGTGCTGGGATTAAAGTTGTAGACCATGCTGGGCTAGTTCAGCCTTTGGTTGTTATAATAAGACCATTAATATTTGGCAGTGATGCTGACAGTGTGCTGATGTCTCTCCCTTGACTGTTCATGTCTAACTCCCTTTGTTCTGACTTCGGCTCATACTCTGCCGTTTGTGGTTCTGATTAAGCATTTTCTGTAACCCCACCTTCTATCCTTTGCCGCTCCTCCCTCCCTTCCTTTCCTAGTGGCTGTTCTAACACCCATCTATCCAAGTCCATTTCAACAACTGTGCTGCTTCATGGGCAGCAAAGCTTCCCAGGTTCCACAATGGCAAGATGTTCCCAGTTCCCTCGCTGCCCTTGTGCCTGTGCTGAGCATTTCACTCACAAAAGCTGAATGCAACGCATGCTTTGTTCTCAGATCGTTGACAAACTGTTGTTAGGTAAGAAAGAATAAGAGAAATAAAGGATTTTTCTACCTTAGCTTATTCTTTCTTTTGGGTTTTTTTCTTTGTATGAATCCAAAATGTTTGTTTATAAAATTCCCCTTCTCCCAAAAACTTTGTTTTTTGCAAGCCCCGATGAGTTTTGTCTGACAATCTCCACTCCTTCCATCTGAATGGTAATTTTGCAAGACACAGTGAATATTAGGTTGTTTCTCATCTCTGTGTCTCACTCTCTCCCCACTCCTGTTGTCCTTTCTGAGATGAGCTCTTGCCATCTAGCTTGGGCTGGCTGTAGACTCCTGATTCTCCTGCCTCAGCCTCCTGAGTGATGGAATTCCAGGTGTGCATCACCACGCCTGGCTTCAATGTCATTTTAATTTTTATTTTGTTTCACATTTATTCTGCTTGTGTTCTTTTGGTGTCTTCTGGATCTGAGCTTTGGTGTTTGTCAGGAGTGTGGGGACATTCAAAGTCTATGCTTTAACTCTTGTCTGTGTCCCTCTCCCCCTTAGTTACACATGTTGTAGCTGTCCAACATGTCTTGGATTTTCATGCTCCCTGTTCCTAGACTTTTCATCTCTGTGTTCAGTGCTAGAATTTTCTAGGATGTGTCCTTAGGCTTTGGAGTCCTTTCTTGTTCCCACCATCATCTCTGAGCCTACGGGAGAGTTCTTTAATCTGTTTGGTTGTACGACTACGAGCAATTCTTGGCTCGTCCTTGGGATATGCATCCTCTGCTTTCGTTGCTTACTTGGTCTTGCATGTGGCCAGCCTCTTCCTTTAGAACTGCCTGGTAACCAGATGTTTCAAATTCCTAGTGAGGTGGTCCATGACTCTCTGATAGAGTCAGGGATGACTGTCTCTTCAGATTGTCTTCTGCTAAAGGCTGACTCCATGTGCTGGGTAAGGAACTCCAGGAGCTAAGCCTTTAGTGACATAATAAAAAGTGTATGTAGGAAGTAGGTGTTCTGTTATTTCAGGATTAGCTAGCTGCATATGGGACTATGGCCTGTTGTTCCAGATACCTGGGAGCCAGGAGGATAGCTTAAACCCAGGAGTTTGAGTCTAACCTAGGCACATAGGGGGATCCTCCTCAAAGAATGTAAAACAGCCAAACACAGCACCTGTGATCATGGCTGTTTTAATGAGCCTGAACTTGTCTCTGATCTCCCCTCCTTTGGCTGGCACAGGCCAGCTCTGGGAATTGTGTGGCAAGCACTTCCCTTCTCAGTTTGTCAAAGTTCTAATGCACTTTTCAGGCCCCAGTGAAATATTTTCTCTTGATGACAGCTTGCTGAAGAGAACAGAATGAGGCCAAGGGTGTGCATGATTGGGAGCTCCTGCAGTGCTGGAACATCCCAGCATGAGAAAAACAGAAAACAAAACCCAGGATATGGGAGCATGGTCCACACTGGTCATGGTTGTCCTCCTCCAAGAAGTACTCGGTGATTTTTCTTTTATCTTTCCCATGACGGTCAGAGTCAAGTTCACAAAGTTAGACTTGCCAAAGTGTGTGTGGGGGTCCCCTTTGCTTGGTCCCATGGAGTTTTTCTTTATACATTTGTCCACATGAAGTTCTAGTACACATACAGCCTGATCAGGCCTTTCTTGAGCAGGCCAAATAGCATAGGTCAGTCAGCTGGGGCAAGCAGGTCCTTGTGTGCAGACCTTCCTGTTTGGTGCCTGGCCTTGGGCACTGACTGCTGAGGGGGTAGCATCCTTCCTATGATCTGGTTGTGCCTTTCCTCTCTGTGCCTACCCACATCCCACCTCTCCTCTTGGATGAGGCGGTAGCCTAGCTTTCACCCACAAGCCTATAGACTTCATTTTCTCCCTGGAACTCTGTGCTGTTCCTAGTCTCAACACTTCTTAAATGTGGGGAATTCCCCAGTGATTAGGTGTGTCCTGGAGGCTGGGCCTGGGTTTACTCAGCAGGCATGATGGTGGAAGAGGACTGTGCTGGGGGGGGTGGGGGGGAGTGGGGGAGGGAGAGATCTCAGGACTCTAGGGCAGAGATTCTGGAATGTACTACATACTGTGCCCAGGATGAGGGCAATAGCCTCAGGTTCAGGCTGATCTAGCAACTTCAGGCTCTCAATGTAGGGATTCTGAGAGAATGTGAGAGGCCCAAGAACGGGGTAGCTACCAGACCCAGTACTGGAAAGAACCTTGGCTGCCAGAGTTCTGAGGGAGTGACAAGAGTCAGACCATTTGTGGAGAGTGTTCAGATGGTGGAAGACAGTCCAGCAGTGGCCACTGATCATGGAGACTGGACTGATGGTAGTCAGGATGACCATGGCGGCTGGTCCAGTGACGGCCAGTGCTAGTCCCATGGTGGTCAGTCTGGTTGTGGTCAAGGCTGGTCTGATGGTGGTGATGATGGCCACAGTGTCCCAAGGCTGGGCCAGTGAGCTCAGCAGGAGATGAGGAAGGGGTTTGTGTGTGCGGGAGCCGTGGATGCTGGTTCTGAGGGATTTCTCTGTAGGAGCTCACAGCCAACCAAGGCTTGGTGCAAGGTGTCCAGGATGGCCAAGGTGCCACATGTGCCCTCTGCAGAGAAACAAAAGGCAGGAGCCAGGGTAGATTTCGGTATTGTATCCAGTCACTTCTCTCTTCCATGTGGTTTGCCTACTGCCTGCCCAGTACTGCTTCCCAGCCCTGCCCAGCGCTGCCCCTATGTTCCTGCTTAACTCCTTGACCAGTGGGTCTCTCAACCTGTGGGCTACAACCATCCTGAACATCAGATATTCACATCACAATTCAAAGCAAAATTATAGTTGTGAAGTAACGATGAAACAATTTTATGGTTGGGGACGATAAAACTGAGGGACCCTTACCTACCCTGTGAGGGGTTCCGGTCCAGGGCATTCAGCAACATCTTCCCTAGGGCTCTCTTTGATATGTTCTTCAAGAGAGATGAGAGAGGCTGGATCAGATTGTGGCTTCCATGTCTCCACTCAGCATGTGGAGCGGAGAGGCTCCTAGAGGCTTCCGTGCAGCTCTTTGAGCTGGTACAGTAGCCACACATCTCCTCTCTGTGCTCCTTTTTATCCTCTCCTGCCCCATCCTCCCTTCCTGGCTCCTCCCTCCTTTCCTGTCTCCTCCCTCCCTTCCTGTCTCCATCCTCCCTTCCTGTCCCCATCCTCCCTTCCTGGCTCCATTCTATATCTGTCAATGGAGGAGCACCTGCTGACTGTGAGAACCAGAGCCCTGGGCCTGCCACACAGGCTTCCCATCAGCCCCTGCCTCAACCTCCCAGCCTCCCTTGCTCTCTACAGTGTCCCCTATAGACTCTCCTTGGCCCGTCTTACCATCACCTCGCTCTGGTTCTCCCAGCTCACTCCCAGCACCCCCTTCCCTCCAGGATCCCCTGAGTTCCCACCAGGTCCCGGAGCCTTTGCAGGAGTTGTAGCACATCCACAAGCTTCTCTTCCAGCAGTGACAGCCGGACCCTCTCCGTCTCTACCATCTGCAGCTCCAGCCTCAGATGCTCAGTTTCCACCATCTGCTGCAGTTCTGCCTGGGAGACAGGGTCTCGGTGCATTTCCTAAACCCCTTCTCCATGACGGATGTTCATAGCTCCCCGGAAAGGCTGCCTGCCTCCCAGACACTTTTGCAGAGATCACCTAGTCTGGTCTGCATGTAAGGCAGCCATGCAGATAAACCACCCTGAGACCAGAGAAGCTAAGCACCTGCCCAAAACTGCACAGTGAGTAGGACAGTGAGCACACACACACAGACACACACACACACATACACACACACACGGACACACATGCCCACACACACACTTATGCACACACACATGCACATGTGCACACACATACACATATTTTGTTCTCTAGTCTAATGACTCCGTTCTCTCTCTGCTTTTCTACCTCTTGATTTCCTTTTCATGAATCTGTGTTGGTGGCAACTGGTAGAAACCAGCGTGATTGGCTTACACAGAAGGAACACACTACAGGCTAGTGGACTGTTCCCATTCTATCTTGTCCAAGGGTTCTGGCTCAAAGGACATTCCAGGGACATGTCCACTTTCCACAAAATGTGGCTGGGAGCTCTTCCAGGATCCCAGGGTCAATGACAGGGGAAATGTCTTATGTTTCTCTTCTAAATCATGCATGTGATGTGACACACACCCCTTGGTACCAGGCAGCTCAGGAGTCCCTCTGGCTTCGGGTAGGAGTACAAAAGGCCCTGTGCTTCCACTTGCAGGCAGGACTAGAGGCTGACCCTTCTGGAACTCTCCTGCTCTGCCAACTTAAAGTTTACTTAGAAAAGTGACAGCTTCGCCTTCCCCTGGGCGTTCGTTCCCTGCCTGCCAGTTCATACTTTACATCTAATGGAGCCTCTTCCCCAAGGACAGCAGCTTTTTCCTCCTGGGGTGGGGGGGGGGGAATCCTGGGCAGCAGGATCGAGGTCTCCGGGAACAGCACTGGGGTGAAAATAGAAACAGCCTGAAATAGCAAACAAACCTAGAATCCCAGGGGGGTCTTTGCCAGGCAGTGACAGTCAGAGCTGAACCACCAAGAGCTCACTACCCACATCTATACGCACTTGACACATGCATAGTGGCATGTTACAAGCGTGGACACCAAGGCATGGAGATGCTGAAGAATCCTAACAAGGTCATGCAGCTACTAGAGTTGGGACTGAAGCCAGGCAGCCTGCTCTAGCATACACTGTGGAACCCTGCTCTGACCTGTGACTTTTCACTGCCCATGGCTTAGCTTCTCCCTGGGGGTGAGGGGTAGAATGTAGGGGTGGAGATCCTGAGGGCAGACTCTTAAATTGACAGAGAGACCTGGTTGTCATATGTCCCAGGAGAAGTCAGGAGGGACTTTGCCTATGGGTCTGGTATGATAGTTTGACCTTCATCCTTACCAAAACCACATGAACTGTAGGACCCTGGCATTTCCTGTCATCTATAAGTCACCCTGTGGTCCTTTCTCACAGGGGCACGGCTGGTCCTAGTTTATTGGACACTCACTGCTCAATGGGCTAAGGTATTCCCTGGTTCTAGAATCACAACTAGAGCTAGCTGAGATCTTTAACTTGTTAAAACTCCATCCTTAGGGGCTGGAGAAATGGCTCAGCAGTTAAGACCACCGAGGTCCTGAGTGTAAGTCCCAGCAACCATGTGGTGGCTCACAACCATTTGTAATGGGATTGGATGCCCTCTTCTGGAGTGTCTGAAGACAGCTACAGTGTATTCATATACATAACATAAACAAATAATTCTTTAAAAGACTCCATCCTTGATGATCCCTAAATTTTTCAGTCTGTGACTCAAGGCTGAGGCTTCAGAGAGTCACAGAAAGGGAACAACCATGTTTATTCTGCGTCTGGCCAGCTGGGCCTGCAGCCCATGACCCGCTCAGTTCTTATAAGCTCCTGCTCTGTAATCTAGTTTATCTGGGATGGGATTCTGTAACTGTCAGTCAAAGTTCCCATTAAGTGAAATTGGAGGAAACCACACCTCCTGAGTTCTGGTCACATCTCTGTGAATGGGCTATAAGACCGAAAGTCCCTCCAGCTGTAAGACATCTTAGGGCCCTGCTGACCTCCTCCTCCTCCGGTGTCTCCAGGGTCTCTCTGCTGCAGCCCAGGGTCTGCAGCTGTTCCCCAAGCCTGGTGACATGGGTCTCCAGCTCTAGGGTGCAGATGTGCTCAGCACCATCACAGTGGCCAAAGGAAGCCTTGAGCGTCTCAGCTGTCTGGTTGTCACGTCTGTAGGAAAGGAGAGGTCAGCACTGCAGGGACCCCACTGTCCTGGTGCTCCAGCCTTTGCCGGCAGATGTCATGGAGCCTGTCAGCTCAGCATTTCCTGTGGCTCCTTGGCTTCTCAGAGGAACAGCCAGAGGTGTCCCCTACAACCTTCCTAGCACCCTCTCACTCACCTACCTCACTCAGTCTGCCCAGCCAATGGACTTCCCAGGCCCCCCAGCATGCCCCAGAGCCTTTGGTTGCTCTTCCTTCCAGCTCTCCTCGCACCTCCCCTGTCTCCATATTGTCTTCTTACCTCCCTCCCTGCAGTAGAGACTCTAGGACAGCAGGGTAGCCATTTGTTGGGTTTTTTTTTCCCCAATGTCTCTAATTTTGCCTGGCACACAAGTAGCTACTCAACAAGTCCTTTGTATGAACATAAATAATGGGTGATACCACCGCCCCAGAAAGCCAGTGGTACTTTACAATGTAATAACCGTGCTGTCCCTGAAGGCATCTTACACCCTGGCCTCAAATCCTCATGAAGATGGTGTTACAGACTCGTCTGACCAAGGAGACCAGGAAAATCAGGCAAGCTGAGATACCCATGGGTACCAAGCCCGTTTTCATTATCCTCGAAGATGGTACAGGGATCTTGCCAGTGGGTAGCTGAGAAAGAACCAGCCCAGGGCCAGGTTGGGGAAGAGGAGGGCTTTGAACGGTGCTGAAGAAAGTGATGGATAGCTCAAAAGTGACAGGAATGGGTGGGTCTTGGGGACAGTGGTCAAGGGAGCGATGGCCAGTGGGACCTAAATTCACCCACAGGCTTGAACGTCTCCTCATCTCATCTGTGCACTTGGCGGGATGTGTTCCCACTTCTGAGCGATGACTCCCAGGAAGGGCTGTTGGGAGCTAAGTGTGGCTGTGCGCTAGAACTATCAGCTTCCCACAATGAAGCCAGCGTGAAGGAGAAACTGCCTTTCTGCTGCTTTGTGCTTTTTGGCAGCCTAGGGCTAACCAGGCACTTACCTACTTACACAGCCTGAAGGCTGCACCAGGGATACCTCACTGTGGGCCTGTGGGCGCCCTGGCTTTTCCTGCCACCTTTCTTCCTCTTCCTCCTCAGAGGCGGCCTGGCCTTCCACGGAGCGGAACAGCTGCTCATCTTCTGCAGGGGAAACATAACATCTAGGGACTGGAGACCCAGCATGGGGACCATCCAGTCCTCCTTGAGAACATGTATGAAGTGAGGCACTGGTGACACCATGATACTGGCCCAGGCCCTAGGGAACTGCATGGAAGTCCTTGAGATACAGCCCCTGTTTCCTTAGGTGACACATAAAATGTATCTTTGGTGTCATGGTCAAGCATCAGTTCTACTTCAGGATGTGTGACCTGGATTGGGGACCTGGATAGAGCTTTGTGGGAAGCTGGTAATATGTCAGTTCTCAGTTTTGGGGGGTTGTAGAAGAAGTGTCCAATATGTGGCCTGTGGTCTCCCAAACTGCTGAGCTTTGATGAACTCCATCCTGACTGGTGTAGGTTATGGCAGCTGCCCTGTCCTATTGCCCAGCCAAAGTCCTTGTGCCCATTTGCAGATCAGAGACTCTCAGAGACCCTGACCCTTCTGTATTCCAGCTCTGGGTACCTATCATGCTGTACCAACCAGAGGCAGCCCTCTCCAGCCACAGTGAAGATTCTGGAAGAGCTGGGACACAGTGCAAGTCAGTGAAGAATATGGTCAAAACGAACTCAGATGAGGGCTGGTCTTCCTGGCTTGGGGGCAGGATATGGGCTGGAGCCAGGAGGCATGTCTGCTGACAGTGACTGATCTCAGGGCTGGGGGAGCAGGCCAGGCATTGGGGATGGCCCCAAATCTATGGACTCAAGATAGCTCTGATACTTCAGCCCTTGAGAACAGGGATGGGGCATGGCCTCATTGACCATGGGCCTGGCAGCAGGCTGGGCATGGGGGACTGACCTTCATCTGTGTCTCTGCTCCTTAAGCTGCTGTCTGACGGCTGGACTCCCTCTGGAGTGGTGTCCGAATCTCTGGTTTCTCTAGCTGTAGGTACACCATTCTTGTTTCCTAGCCTTTGACTGGCTTGTGGGGGTGTTAGGAACTGAGGCCCTTCTGACCTGTGGGTAGGGGAGAGACATGTTCTTACTCTGCACAGGTAAGCCACCCTTGATCTACACCACTGTGCTGGCAAAGGCAGCCTTCCATAGGCCAAAAAGAATGTTAAGACATGTCCCACTTTTCTTGCCAATCGGGAACAGACATGAAACTCAATTTTAGAGAATGGGATGTGTTTCAGGATATTTGATCACACTGTGAATGCTGAGATTGTGTCATTAACCGGAAAACCCTGTTTTTAGTTGTGGTGTGGTTCAGCCCTAGCGCACACCTTTAGTTCAAGAGCTTTCTGCTGCAGTGCTGTAAACAGAATTAAGTAAAGTCAACCATAGGTCAAGAGGTGGAGCAGAACAAAACAAAACAAACAAACAAACAAAAAGAGGTGGAGCAAACAATCAGTTGACAGGAAGTGGATAGAGGAGTATTAAGAAAAAGACAGAGAGTAAGAGGGAGTCAGGACGGTGGATAGAGATGCACAGGAAGTAGAAAGGAGGGACATTCAGTTGGAAGGAGGTTTTTTTTTTTGGGGGGGGTGGCGGCATGAGAGAGGGGCAATGTTTCTGGGACTTTGTAGGCTGAGGAGAAAGGTTAGCTGGGTGCTTTCTCTGCCTCTCTGCCTAGCAGGCTTTCACCTCAGCAGGCTCCTGAGTCCTCATTGGTAAAACTGAATGATTGAGATTTTGTTAAAAACAAAACAAAACAAAACAAAACAAAACAGGAATGAAAGGCAAAGTCTTCTGCAGACACTTCAGGACAGATTTTCATCTGTATAACAAGAATCACGAGAAAGGACATTTGGTTTTGCTTTTGGTCATGCGGTGATGTGTACTTGGGGTTGTAGCAGTCATATTGTGACCATGAGTGAATCGGGTTGTGGCTGTTATACTGTGACCATGTGCAAGTGTCTGGAAGGATTACCTAGTAGTGGGTAGGTGCCCCACACCTTTAGAGGTTGAGGTAGCCAGTCCTGCAGCCACCTGATTCTGGACTAAAGATGGTTGACATTAAAAAAAAAGATTTATTTTTATTTTCTGTATATGAATGTTTTGCCTGCATACATATCTGTGTACCACATGAGTGCCTGGTGCCCAAGGAAGCCAGAAGAGAGTGTAGGAGCTGGAAACTGGAGTTACAAATAGTTGTGAGCCTGCATGTGGGGGCTGGGAACTGAACCTGGATCCTCGGCAAGAACAGTGAGGATTCCTGATGGCCGTGCCATCTCTCTGGTATGGGCAAAACAATTTTAAAATTAATTTATTTTAAGTATATGGTTGTTTTGCCTGCATGCGTGTCTGTTGCCCATGGAGGCCTATAAAGGGTGTTGGATCCATTGGAACTGATGTTACAGATGGCTATGAGCATCATTCGGGTACTGGGAACTGAGCCTGGATCCTCTGGAAGAGCAGCCAATGCTTTCAAAGGCTGAGACATCTCTCAAGCCCTATAGGACAGGCTTTTTTTTTCCTACCATACTCTCACTTTTAATTAAGTTCAACTTCTTGGCCCTAAAATCCTTTAATGGAAGAATCTCTCCTCTCTGGGTTTTGGAAAACCTACTTTATTTTCAATCGGTCTCCAAGATACTCCAAGGTTCCTATGTTTTGAACTTTTGTTTTCCATGATCCTGTGGAAGGGTGTAGTAGTCCCGCTGTGTTGGTGGGGGTGCGAGGCAACTTTGTCTTGTGTCTCTTGGGCCAGGAAGCAGAGTCTGGGAAGGAAATGGGGCTACAATCCAAAAGTCCTGTCTCTTAGTCAGGGTCCCTACTGCTGTGACCAACACCATGACCAGAAGCAACTTGGGAAGAAAAGGGTTTATTTCATTTTACAGCTTACAATCCATCATTTGGGGATGTCAGGGCAGGAAATCAAGGCACACACCTGAAGGCAGGAGCTGCTGCAGAGGCCACGGAGCACTGCTTACTGGCTTGCTCACCACGGCTTGCTCAGCCTGCTTTCTTAAGAGAACCCAGGACCACCTGCACAGGGATGGCACCACCGACAGTGGTGCCACATTTTTCCAGTCTGAAGATGGAAAGGTTTGTGTCTCAGTTTTCCTTGACTGTGTTCTTACTATTTGTTTTTATTCACCTGACAGCCACATGACAATAATAAAAACAGGACGTGTGTTAGCTCCTGAAGTTGCCTCTGCTTGGAAGGGTGGTGATTAACAAGTGTTTATAAATGATTGTGTCATAAAGCTATTGATGACTTACTAGAATAAAAAAACAAACATAGACCATGAAAAAAAAAGACCCTCCCACATCAGTCACTAAATAAAAATATACAGCAAAGGCTCGTAACAGGCAGATCTGGTAGGGACATTTTCTCAGCTAGGTCCCCTCTTCCTAAATGACTCTAGTCATGTCAAACTGACTTACAACTAGCTATCATTCCTGTCCCTTGGCTCTCCCTACTCCAACTTCTTCAAGCTTATCTTCATCTCCCTGAGGTTCTCTAACCTCCCCAGGCATCTTGGGACTATATGTCTAAACATGAACCTGTGGGGACATTCCACATGTCAACCATAGCAATAAGTAATGTCATTGTCATCATTTCACAAAGAAGAGAAGGAAAAGGAACCCCCCCCCCAGAGTAACACAGCATAGCTACTGTTAGCTTCAGGAGACTACAGGTCACATACATGGATTTAGGAAGAGGAACTCCATGAGACAGGTTCATGGTAAGGACAAACTTTGGAACCATTTTCTGAGGGTTCCATGTGGCTCTTGCCTGCTAACTGGGATTTCTCTGAGTCCTCCATGGTTGACAGAGCTGCAGGCCCCCTTGTTAGTCACCAGGAGACATGCTGTACTTCCCTGGACTGTGTTCTCTAGGGGGACCCCTACTTCACTAGGTACCATTCTCTTTTGGGATCCTTAGTAGAGTAAGGGTGTCTCTGGGAGACACCAGGATGCCCATGACCTGGAAGGCCTTGTTGGAGCCTCCCCAGTGGCTAGATGGATCTGGAGAAATGAACTCTGGTGACATTCACTGTTCCTCAGACTCAAGTCCTCTATGTGGCTGGGTGTTCCCTGCAGCTGGCCATAGCCACACCCTCCTGGAACTCTAGTGAGTCTCTGATAGCTTCCATGTTGCAGTCCATGGCCACATCTGGCTGCCAGCCCAGGGGCTTAAACAGTCTGACAGGAGCCAGATGTTGCATTTTTCTTTCCATCCCAGAAGCTCCCAGCTTCCTCTGACAGACTTCCTTCTTAGTTTGGTGATGCCAAGGGGCCCCAGAAGCTCCCACCAGCCTGCAGGCCCATGTCTTTGCTATCTGAACTCTACAGCTCCCTCACCCCCTTCTGAGCTGTCTTACTTCATTTCCCAGGTGTTTACCAGTGAACAATAATGGAGCTCTACCCTGGGTTGGACATTTTGGGGGGGATCCTATGATGAAATGAAACAATGGAGTCCCTGTCTTCGCTGATGTTCAGGGTGAGGTTAGGAAGCAACCAGATGAATAGGGAGACTGAGTGTATCCAGCTAACCATTTATTTCAAATGTTTCCTAAAAACAGTGAGCACATTAGTTTTATTATCTTTTAAACTTTATAATAGTGATATGACTTCCTTTTAAAATTATTTAAGCTGGGCTGGAAGTGTAGCCAGGAGTAGAGTTTGTCTAGCATGTGTGAGGATCTGGGTTCCATCCCAGCAGTGCAGAGAGAGAGAGAGAGACAGAGAGAGAGAGAGAGAGAGAGAGAGAGAGAGAGAGAGAGAGAGAGAATGAACTTAAGGGAGAACAGTAATTAAGTAACAGACTTTTATATACATATGGCAAACAGGCCTGAGGCCTGGGCAGTCTGGAGGCTAACGTGCTCAAATACTAGTTAACAAGCAGTAGTTTGAGGCATCTTCAGAGCAGGGTTCCTCTCAGACAGGCTTCCTTTGCACAGAGGTCAGAGTATCCAGACTCTAACAGTCTGGAGCCATGGAGATCTGGACTGTTTCCTGGAAGCCAGTGTGTTGAAGATTTGGTGTCAGCTTGGTCTTACTGGGAGGTGATGGAGCTTTTTAGGAGGTAGGGCCTCGTGCAATAAAGTGAGTTGGGTGAGCTCCTGGGGGCAGTATCACTGGGCTCCTGACCCTTTCTTCTTCCTTTGCCTCCTGGTCAGGAGGCGAGTAGTTTTATCCCCCACCTACAAGCAAAGCTACAGATCCGTTTCTTTAGCCACCCTACCACACTGGCCACATTCTAAGTGCTCAGTAGTCACACATGGCTCTGGCACAACTTTGGGAAGCACACAGGGAAAGAGAGGAAGCTTCTAGTTCATCTGTCAGGACAGCACTGTCCAATCATGGACGTCGGTCTAAAACAAAGGCTAAAAGGTAAGTTACTAGTTTCTCACCACAGATCCGAAACAGCATGGCTAACCAACCATGAACATGGATAACCATTACCATGAGCCAGATGCCCCTCCCCATCTCTCTGTGCCTGGGATTGGACAGAGGGCCTCGTGTATGCTCTACCCCTGACCCAGCCCAACCCCAACTGTTTGTTAGATACTTTGTTATTTTGACAGAAAGTTGACTAATGCAGACCATGTAGACCATTTCTCTGCATGAATACAAAAGCAAGCTGGATGAATAGTACACTTTTTATTTTGAAAAATTAATGTAATGATACTGAACAGTACCTTAACTAGGGAAAATAGAATTTTATATTACAATTCAGTATGAAATACTCAGATATAATGAAGTTTTCAGATACTTAAAGCTATATATAGTGGATGAGTCTTTATTTAAAGGGGTCAGGGTAATATTTCTTTGGATGCTGTTGGTATTCTTCATATATCTGACATTTTGAAACAAAGGATAAAAAATATATTCCGGCCGGGCAGTGGTGGCGCAGGCCTTTAATCCCAGCACTTGGGAGGCAGAGACAGGCGGATTTCTGAGTTCGAGGCCAGCCTGGTCTACAGAGTGAGTTCCAGGACAGCCCAGGCTACACAGAGAAACCCTGTCTCAAAAATAAAAAAAAATATATATATATTCTGATAGAAAGATAGGCAGGTAGACACACAGATGCATGGGATGTAAGTTTCAGGAGTTACAGCGTTCCTCAGTGGTAAGGACTCAGTTTCCACCATTGTTGTGATGTGTTTGGGAAATTATAAGCAACTCTTGGGGAATTCCAAACACAACAAAGTATAATGCCTCATCTCACACAGCCTTGTGCTCTTGGAAAAACTGCTTGCATATTTTAACTGTGCAGGAAGTTGTTTATTCATCAAGCAGAGTTCAACTCTGATTTTAGATCATTACTATAGCTGCTTTTTGCTACTTTGTGGGTTCTTTCTTCTACCTTCTCCACCTCCTTTTCCATCCTTTCAACCTTAAACACTAGTTAGAGAGTATAAAGGATGAAAAGGAAATGGAGCCACATTATCATTAGACTACTTGCTGCTGACTAGGGGCAAGTTTGATCTTCACCATTAGGATATCTAATTTCCTTCTACTTGTTTCTCTTTGTGCATGTCTACGTAACAACAACGACCCATAGCAACCAACTAACAACCCACCAAAACCCGCCACCAACCACCAATACCCAGCTCTCAGGCCCTAGCGTTTATTTACCCACTGATAAGTCTCCAGAATTCGAAATGTCATGTGATTGCAGAAACTATTTGCAGCTGGCAAAATTGTGCCCCTGCTAGAGCACGAGGCAAATCATAGTCAGCTGCTGTGAACAATCTGAAGCAGCCTCATATCCCATACCTGGGACTAAAAGAAAAACATATTCCTGTAATATTTCTATATTTTTCAAAGAAATCAAAACTCCATAATTATTACTACAATTACAGTAGAAGTGTTTAATGCACAGATATCCAGCTGGCCATGCAGAAACTATGTAGGAGTGTGGTCCAGAGGGTCATTTTCCTGGCAGGGCCCTGGGTATAAGAAGCCTTGACTCTAGTCATTCTTCCACAAGTCCTTGTTCCTGATTCCTCCCTGATCTTGGTCTCGTGTCTTCTGGGTCAGCCTGGGCCAGGTCACCTTATCTTATGAGGTAAGGGTTGGGACTGAGCAGGGGCAATGGGGACTTGACACACAGCTGGTACTAAGTAGATGCCAGCTCCCATGCCTTCTCACTGCTCCCTTCCTGTTCACTGCGTCTTGTCCATCTCTTATTTTGTTTCTTTAGGTTGGCCCCACAGTTTAAATCTGATCTATGCTGTCCAGTATGGCAGCCAGCAGTCAGAGATAGCTATTTAAATTTAGAATAATTAAAATTAAGTAAAGCTACAAACACATTTATTTTTTCTCTTTCTTTTTTCTTTTGGTTTTGGTATTTTGAGATGGGTGTGTGTGTGTTGTGAAAAGCCTGTTTTTTTTTTCTGCAATAATCCAACCCCAGAATTGGAATCTGCTTTTCATACAAACACAAAATACATCACAACTGAGATTCTTCACAGCACTGTGGTTTGAGAACTTAATCCATAAATCAAGATGCTGAAGGGTGTTTGGAGACAGAGCCTTTGGGAGGCGCTTAGGATTAGGTGACATCGTATGGATGTGTCTCCATGGGGGTGTTAGTGCTTTGTTAGGACACTCAGTGTCACCCAGCTTACCATGTGATGCCTGGGTCACCTCGTTGCAGTGTGAGGGTCTTGCCAGATGCTGACATCATACTCTGGGGATTCCCAAGCTGAGTGTGAGCCTCTGTTCTCCATAAACTACCTGGCCTTGGGTTTTGTTATGACAACAGAAAACAAACTAAGAAAGCGTCACATTTTGGAAGAATTATTTGACTGATGAGGAAACCAACAGGCGGAACTGATGAAAAGCCTGATGGGTCAAATCAGATTGAAGACAGCATCCCTGCCATGGAGAGAAAACTGGAGTGACCCCTGGTCACACCCCTCAAAGGGAAGGGTCATGGTGGACTCAAGATCTAAGCGTGAAGGAAAAGTAAACAGAACAACACACAGCTGAATGGGGTTGTGACCCAGGGTGACAACTCATTTCAAAAGCAGAAGTCATACGACAAAAGGACTCGGTCACATCATAGCACACTGGGGGCTGCCCTGTATTTCTTGGTCAGAGGCCATGAACATCCTCCTCACCCATGGCCTGGCAGATCCTCTTGGGTGGTGTCACATCAGGCTCCCTGGGGCACACAGGGTGATGTTCATTTAATGTCATCTCAGGAGGACGTGGCTCCCTCTGATGGGTGGAGGACTGTGTAAGGGAGAAGTGGTGAGGTGAGGGACCTGGCAACATGATCTGAAACCCAGCACTGAGCAGCTGAAGAGTACAGGAGGAGGAGGAAGCAGAAGAGGAGGGAGAGGAGGAGAAAGAAGGGGAAGAAGAGGAGGAGGAGGAAGAGGAGGAAGAGGAGGGAGCATGAGAGCACACAGTACCATCTCTGCAAGTAGAAAACACATGCTTTGCAGGAACACCCACAAGGGGAAAGCAGATTTTGGGGGATGCCTCATCATGACTCATAGATGCCTGCAGCTGATAGCTCAGTGGGCATTTTTCTCCTCTGCAGACCTGTGAGAAGGTATAGTTTATAAACCAGGTACAGGAAGAGGTCAAGAGCATTGATTCACATTGCTCTGGAACAGTTACTGCATCAAGTAAAAGAAGCTCCATCCTTGGTTTCTACTGCTTTGATAAAGACCGTGACCAAAAGCAAGAAGGGGCTGAAAGGGTTTATTTCATCATACAGTCCATCACTGAGGGAAGTCAGGGCAGAAAGTGAAGCACAGGGCATGGAGGAACACAGCTTCTGACTTGTCCCCATGGCTTGCTCAACCTGTTTTCTTAGACACCCCAGGATCACCTGCCCAGGGGTGGTACCCTGTAGAGAGAGCCACGTCAGTCATTAATCAAGAAAATGCCAAACAGACATCTGGCAAGTACATTTTTTCAGTTGAGGGTTCCTCCTCCCAGATGACTCTAGCTGTGTCAAGTTGATGTAAAATTAGCCAACACCAACCAATGAAGATGGCTGTGGAGTGACTAGTGTGGGCTGCACATGCAGTGTGGATACAGAAAAGGCAGACAGCAGGGTGTTATGGGATTTTATCACACTTTCCAGAACAGTGTGACATTTATGAATGACTTATTTCTGGCATTTTCCATTTTCAGATTGTGATTGGCCACTGGTGACTGAATCCATGGACAGTGAAACTGAAGGGGTGTGTGTGACTAGTGACCACTGACATCACAGGAAGAAGGAGACTGGGAAGAGAAGCAGAAAGACCATCCCTACCCCCATTCCTACCCAATCCAAGTTTCCCACTCAGGACGAACAGGTGCCCCAATGGCAGATGTGATGGCACCAAGGTAGCTTACCAGTCATGAGGGCAATGTCATGTATGTACTCATGTATGTAAGCATCCTAGGGCTGGCACATGCTGGGAAAGTACTCTGCCAGACACTGACATTAATTCAGGAATTGGCAAACATTTTCTGAAAGTATTTCAGGCTTTTAAGCCTAGTCTTATTATACACGGTCTTTGAAACACAAAAGCAGTCAGGAGATGCTCAAAGGACAGACATGGCTGTATTCTGAGAAAACCTTAGATAATCTTCACACACATTTAGAATTTCATGAATTTTCATACTGTGAAACATCCTTTTTGAAGTTTTTTTTAGGTCATTAAAAATGAAAAATAATTCTTAGTAGACTGTGGCAGGCCAGCACAGGGCTAGGTTTGTCTTGATGAGGTAAATGATGGTTTCTGCCGTCTCTGCTGAGCTTGTCTGAAAGGAATGTGTTTAATCAACTAATGGGGATGGCCTCGCCTTTGCTTCTAGGCTAAAATCTGCCCAGTGCTGCCTGAGACCCTCAAAGAAACTATCATCAACCAGGGCAGAAGGATATCCTACGGACTATGGGGGCCACCGTCACTGGAATCCTATGCTCATCCCACAGGCGGCTCATAACTAAGAAAGGAGGAGAGCGTGTTTCTGAAAACATTTCTTAGTTGTCAGGATCACTCACCCCCGGACTTCACATCAGAGGGCACAGATGCTATTATTATTATTTTTACTTTTTATTTTTGGTCCTTCGAGACACGGTTTCTTGTGTAGCCCTGACTGTCCTGGAACTCACTCTGTAGACCAGGCTGGCCTCGAGATCTGCCCGCTTTTGTAGTGCTAGGATTAAAGGTGTGTACCACACTGCCTAGCCATAATAATTTATTTAATTTTATTTTATGTGCATTGGTGCTTTGCCTGCGTGTATGTCTGTGCGAGTGTGTTGGATCCTGGAATCACAGATAGTTGTGAGCTGCCATGAGGGTGCTAGGAATTGAACCTGGGTCCTCTGGAAGAAGCATCAGTGCTCTTAACCACTGAGCCATCTTTCCAGGCCCCATACATGCTATTACTTAAGCTTCTGTGAGTTGGGTTTGTGTGACTTGCAGCTGGAAGTATTATCATTACTAAACGACTTACAGCACTACTTGGGGATGAAGTGAGATGGTATAGATATGAACGCTGGCACACTGCCTCATGCACAGCAGATGCTAAGAAATGCTGGCTCCTGTCCTGTGTCATGTCCCCTCCACTCACCTCAGCCCCCACAGAACTAGGCTCCAGCCAGAGGGGGTAGGCCACTCTAGCAATTTGCCATCTACTCATACCATGTCTCTAGCAAGCTCCAGCAAGGTCTTCTCTCCAGCAGGTGGTCTTGGGGAGTGTGGGGACCTGCCAGTCAAGGCTGCAGTCTACTGAAAGGGAGTTCACAGCATGGCATAGGTGGCCATGGCCATAGGTGGAGCCCCTGTCATTCTCTTGACCTTGACCTTGCTTCTGAGGTCACCTGGGCTCAGCATTATGTCTTCTATCTAAAAGCAAATGGAGACTGGCCTAAAACGTCTGCAGGGGCCCCGCCAGCAACCACTGCAAACCTGTGGCTGGAATCAAGGGACACATGACTGTGCCATTCCAAAGCCAAGGCGAGGCATGGAGACATTCCCACTTTTGATCTTGGCCTCTTCTATAAATAAACAGTGTCACCCCTTTGAGCCACTCTGTACCTTGGAAACTTCATATGAAGCCATAAGGCTGATAAGACCCTCAGCTGGCAGGAATCCTCATGCCAGACTGGTGTAGACATCCAGGCCACAGCCTTCCCTGGAGGTCCTGGGGGCTCTACACTGTGGCTTCCTTTGCTGTGAGGTATTTCCTGAGCTGAGAAGCCTCCCGGAAGTTGAGACTCCATGCAAAAACAAGAGAACAACAGCAGGAAGGAGGACCAACGCTGCTGCCAGACAGAAGTAGAAAAGCACCGAGACAGGCGGCAGGGGGGTAGCCCAGGGGTCTTTTGGGCATCTCTGCTGGGCAGTCTCTGGTTCTGTGGGGTATGTGGCCCTCCAGCTGGTCAGCCCACTGTCAATACTGCCCTCTAATCCTCCACAGCATACTGTGGGGCAGCTCTGGACTTAGCAAGAATGGGCCTGACTTCATGGCTTAGCTGGCCTCAGGGAGATAGACTTAGGGAAATTGTCATGAAATGAGAAAGGGATGATGGGAAGGATAGACGGTAGGGACAGCAAGGAACTGCTTTTAGTGGGATGAGGTATCTGGCTGAGATCTGTGATGGACACTGGAGACCAGCCTCAGGGCTGCAGAGGGCTGTAGTGGACTCAAGGGATGAGTGGGTTGGTAGATTCACCGCAGTGGGCCCCAGCAGAGCTAAGGTCAGAGGTCAGGTCTATCAGCTATGAGATAGGCTCCAGAGGCTGTGACTAGGGAAGCTGCCCAGCTCTCTTGGGTGCTCAGGCCAACAGAGTGGGAGCCAGGGCAGCCATCCTGAGGCAGCGCAGGGCTAGGATGGGCAGACTAGAAACAGGCAGAGCCAAGATAGGGCTGAAACTGGGCTTCAGGGGGTACCACAAGGCAGCATCTGGGACTTTCTGCGTACCCCACTCTCCAACCTGTACGGCTTGTTCTAGATCAGATCCTTCTCCAAATGATACTCTGAGTTTATGCCAGCCCTGTGTTCTGCAGTGGGTCTCCCTGACCCAGACTCAAAAGACCCTAGTGACAAGGAATCTGGATGCCAGCATTACCTCAGAGAAGAGGCACCTACAGTGGGCAAGGCGTCCCCAGATTCAAACATTGACTTGTGACTGCAGGAGACATGGGCTGTTATGGATAGACAGGTAAAATGAGGTTTTAGGGTACTCTGCCATCCAGTTTGTCCAGTGTCCTGGCAAATACTCAAAAGTGGATATTAATATTGGTCTTGTCATCTCATTTCACAGATAAGGAAACTGAGGCTCCTGGACACAAGGATGTCTTTCTGAGGGTCATGCTCCACAGCTTAGCCCTCCCTCTCCCCTCCCCGCACAGTATGCACATAAAAAGATGGAGGAATAGAAGTTCCCCCCACGTAATAGATGAAGAACTTGGTCTCACAGAGGGGAATACATCTCCGGGTACTGCATACCACATAGAAAAAGCTGGGATTTGAATTCAGGGTATCTCCGCCTCTGAGCTTGGCCTCTCCCCAGCTTGTCTCTGCTTTGGGCCTGTTCCATTGTCTCTGAAAGAAAGGCCTCTGTTTCTACCAGCAACCACCCACATGGCCTCAAAGGACAATGGGACAGATGACTTGGGCCCCGCCTTGTCCTTTTCTCTGTCCTTCTGACTGGCTGACTGTGGCCTTCAGGTCAGGCAGTCCCACTGCTGTGGGTGAGAAGAAAGGAGGTAACCCTTGAATGGCCTCATCTTTGTGTGCCTTTCATGGTGGTCTGCAGACTGAGCGGTAGTCTGTCTCCCTCCTTTCTTGGCCTTTTCATCCTCCTGACAACAAATGCACAGAGGCCAGCCCAACCCCTGGGGCCCCACTCAGTGGTCAGGAGGAGAAGGGGGCTCTGTCTGTATTCTTTACTGGCTCTAACTTCCTAGCCTAGTGTTCTGACACCTGGCTGCAGGGCAGGGGAGGCCTCAAAAGAAAGAAAAGCTACAAATACACCAGAGACTTCTCACACCCAGGGCAAGGGTGACCCTTCCTGGAGGTGCTGCTTCCACTCTGGACAGCCTGGGCTCAAGCTCCTGAGGCTAGCACCCACACACAGGTTCCTGGCACCACTCAGCTGTTTATGCCATATATCTGGAGTGTGTCAGGCCTGGGTTGGGTCTGGGTCACAGAACACCAAGCCTACTGTTTCCTTGGAGGGAACAGTTAGGGAAAGGGATACTGGTGTGTCTGTGCCCTCTCGCTGGCAAGCACTGAGGTGTCCAAGCAGCACAGGTCATTGTGGACAGAGCCCTCTGAACTACCCTCAGTGCATTTGTAGATAGGAAACCCTGACACGGGGACAAGCCTGGGTTATGTCCAACCAGGTTCCTCCCTGGGTTTCACTGCCCAAGCCTTGTCAGGCTGCTCCTTAGATGAGACTGAGGATTTGTGCTGAGCTCATGAGCTGATGAGGCTGTGCAGTGTATGTATGGGTCCATGTACCCCCTCAGTCCTCTTTGTAAAGGTCCCAGCCCAGAGGACAGCAGGCCTTGCTGTAGTAAGCATGTGACTAAGGCACAGCTAGTGAGAGCATCAAATTGTCCTGGCCTGCAAGATGGATTCAAGGTGGGACATGCTTTCAAGGTGGCTCGGAGGCTCCATTCTGGACTTCTATGGGATGCCCAGGCAAGGGGTCAGACGGTGGCACTTTGCAGGGTGGAGGCAGAGTACTTGCCTGAAAGTGAAGGCAGCCCTTAGCAGGCTGGTGACACTTCTCAGGCGCCTGAATCCAGCTACACCTGATGCTGCACAAGCCTAGGCTTTTTGGCTCTAAGAATTTTGGCTCTAACACGTATAAGAACAAGGAAAAAGTCAGAAACAAGAAGAGACCTCTAGTTCATGTGAGGAGCAGGAGATACTCACAAGGGTGGAATACAAAAGACAACTTGCTGAGTCAGTAAGAAGCTCCTGAGTTCATATGACATAAGGTAATAAAAAGTCCACTCCCAGGCCTGGGGATTTTATCCTGAGGTATGAGGCTGTCAAGAGTAAAGTTGGGAAACTCAGTTCTAAGAAATGCATTTTAAAGTGGTTAAGATAGAACCAGGCTGTGGTGAAGACAGGGGTGAGAACGCCAAAACCCTGCTTCTCAAGGACTCTCAAGGGCCTAAGCTTTGGCACAGATAGAGCAAGAACTTGCTCCGTGTGCCAGGAACTCATCATCACAAGAGAGAGAGAGCAAATGTAAAACACTTGTGGAAACTCAGGTACTACAGCAACCCAAAAAGTAAGTCTGGTCGTCTGTCAGTCTGCAGAAGAATGGTTTTTGGACCTCCTGTGGATGCCAAAGTCCTTGGATGCTCAACCTCTTACATACATTGGTGTTGTATTTGCACAGAACTGTCATGTATCACACACTTTAAGTCATCTCTCCAGAGCTTTTAACACTTGGGATGATGTTAATACTGCATGCGTGGCTGTAACACGATGTGTAGAAACAGTAACTCTACAGAAACTTGTTCAGCATAGACACAGCCTTCCCTGGTATCATTGGACTTCCATGGATTGACTATGGCATACAGAGACCTTGTTTAACAGAAGACCAACTCTGTCTAAACATTATAGAGGGTCAGATGGACCCTACGTCACAGGCAGAGCAAGATGAAAAAGGAAATTTGGTTTGGAAAAGGACTAAATGGAAGGCCTAGAGATGGGAAATGCTACTGAAGAGAAGTGGCAGAGGTTGGTTTACAGCTGGGGACAATCTGGGCTTTGGCTCAGCTGGGTCCTTTCTCTGTGATTTTAATAAAGCCACCAGGACCCTTAGTTGACAAGGTTCCAACCTTAGAGCATCCTTAATTGGCATCAGAGTGGAAAGTAAAAGATTTGAGCGCCCGGCTTAGAACAGACCACAACAGACCAGCCGGTTCCACGAGAGGGAGGGGGTTGGTTTATTCAGGGCGGAGGGTGGGGGGAGATGCGGGAGAAGATGGTGGGAAAGATGAGAAGAGAAGAGAAGAGAAGAGAAGAGAAGAGAAGAGAAGAGAAGAGAAGAGAAGAGAAGAGAGAGAGAGAGAGAGAGAGAGAGAGAGAGAGAGAGAGAGAGGTAGAGGGCAGCCATGACCACGTGGAGAGAGGGTGAAGGGAAGAGGGGGAGGGGCAAGGAGCAGAGAGGACCTGCAGGCAAGAGAGTAAGAGAGTAAGAGAGTGAGGCGGGGGCAGGCAGCCCCTTTTATAGTGGGCAGGCCTACCTGGCTGTTGCCAGGTAACTGTGGGGAGGAGCATACCTGGCTGTTGCCAGGTAACTGTGGAGGTGGAGTTTAGACAGAATTTAGACAGAATACTAACAGAAAGTTCTATGAAAACTCTAAGTCAGGTCATGCTGCCTCTCAGACATGCCTTCAGAGGACTTGGAAGTGTTAGCATGGTGTCACCTAGGGGGGCAGGAGGGATCCCATTTGTACCTCCTGGATGCAGACACTAATCTAGCATAGAGGAGGGAGGGTCAGTTTAACCTCCAAGGACATCTGAATGCCTGACAATGCATAAGCAGAGGTGGTGTGTAGTTCCCCCTGGCTGCTCTCACATCACAGGCTTATCTGTTGGGGTCTGAGTTGCTTGGTGATTGGCTCTGGGGAGATGGCAGGATCTGGAGACTGCTGACATAATCAATATATTAATAACCGCTTGATGGATTACTGAAGGGTGGTGAAAGAGATGTGGTGGGGCCTGGTTTGAGTTCAAAGGACACTAGAACATGTCCCTGTGAGCTATAGCTGACCCTGGGTCCTTCATACTCTTTCTCTGTGCTCTTTGACAGTCATGAGGTGAGTAGCTTTTCCTTTATGCTGCTGTTGCCTAGAATCATCGGACCCAAGGGCTATGACAGAAACACTTGAAACCATGATCCAAAACAAAGCTTTCCACACAGAGCTTGAGTAACACACCATCCTGTTTGTAGAACATCCTGTGGGTGTTTGGTGGGGATGAGAGCAGTGGAAAAACACATATGCATCTTCTCAGAGACAACTAAGCAGTGTGGTATCGGGCAGTGCAGGGTTTCCATCCTGCCTGTTACTTACTGGGTCTGCTAGCACATCACTGACCTGGTTTTCTTGTCTGTGATTCAATAAGAATGATCTTCAGGTTGGCTTTGAGCTCCTATGCACAGACATGGAACGGGTGCCTAGCATCCATAGCCCACTAGCTTTGGCCTCAGGAGATGAGCAGAAGTTTGTCTCCTGAGCCATTCATTCACCTGCTCATAGTGTGGCCTTCACATGGAGTCATTTGCCCTTTGGTACTCGGTTCTGTTGTTCTAGGCTCTAGATTGCCTGCCCATTCCTATTCTTTCCAGACACTTGGTGTTTCACCTGAGCTCTCTACAGCTGCTATTTCCTCTTCCTTAAGAATGGAGCTCTGGGGCTGGAGAGATGGCTCAACGGTTAAGAGCACCGACTGCTCTTCCAGAGGTCCTGAGTTCAATTCCCCGCAACCACATGGTGGCTCACAACCATCTGTAATGGGGTCCAATGCCCTCTTCTGGTGTGTGTCTGAAGACAGCTGCAGTGTACTCATATAAAACACATCTTAAAAAAGAATGGAGCTCTAATTGCATCTGGGGCTCACCAGTACCATCAATCACTATTGTGAGTGGCAGCAGTAAATGACATAGTAGTCCCTGGCAGTGAGATCCGTCAAGTTATGAATACAAAGGCATAGGCTCCCTGGGAGAGTGTGGTGGTTTGAATATGCTTGCCCAGGGAGTGGCACTATTAGGAGGCATGGCCTTGCTGGAGGAAGTGTGTCACTGTGAGGGTGAGCTTTGAGACCCTCCTCCTAGCTGTCTGAGGACAGTCTGCTCCTAGCAGCCTTCAAATGAACATGTAGACCTCTCAGCTCCTCCTGTCCCATGCCTGTCTAGATGCTGCCATGTTCCCACCTTGATGATAATGGACTGAACCTCTGAACCTGTAAGCCAGCCCCAATTAAATGTTGTCCTTGATAAGACAATAAGAGTTGCCTTGATCTTGGTGTCTCTTCCCAGCAATGGAAACCCTAACTAAGACAAAGAGCTTTTATCCTTCTTCTTGTGGCTGAATTGTAGATGCAAGACCCGTAGGCACTGTAGCCATCCTGTAATCAATGGAACAGCAGCAACGACAAACTTGTAGAGTAGAAGGGAGAACACTGGCTGCGGGGAAGGCAGACCATACTCTTCTACTTTCTGGCTGCATAATCTCAGGCATGTTTAAAGTGGTATCTGTAAAATGGGGATAGAGACCTCCATCTTGTACAACAGTTTTGCGGATCCAGTACAGCAATGAATAGAAATCTACGTTCTCTGCTGTAAAGCTCTCTCCTATGCTGTAGTTGTTTTAATGCATAAATAAGTAAGTGTGACTTTAAGACAAAATGAAGGAGACCATTTGTTTCTCCTCATGGACATGGACCTTATGTCAACCAGCTCTGATCTGTAGCCCATCAGCTATGAAAACAGGAAGCAACTATGCAAACATTTGGAGCTGCAGGAAGCTGGCCAGGGTCAGCCTCTCCCAGCTGAGTGCCTCAGAAGCCAAGGACGAGGCCCCTCCTCTGAGGACATAAGTTCAAAGCCACCCCTTTGGGCTGTCCTCCCCTGGCCTTGGTCAGATCACCCTCTGTTATGGGAGACCTGTCCTCACTGGCTCCTCTAAGCTGTCTCCTGTTCTTTGCCCCTCCTCCTGTCCCATCACAGCAGGAATGGGGTAGGTTTTATTTGTTTGCTTTTTTTCTTTCTTTCTGAAATGCAATCTGCTTGGATCATCTGTCTCGAAACATTTCCATGGTTTCACGTTCTTTAAGGATTTGATAAAGGCTATGCTACCTTCCCGGCTCTAGATGTCTGGCTGGCCCTTTCCCTCTCTTCTCCAGCTGTACTTCTCCAGCCACGCTGACTTCTGTTTAGTTTCTGGAATGTGCTATGGTGGCCCTGAAGGCTTTGCCCATATTGTTCCTATTTTCTCAGCTTTGAGTTCCTACTTCTGGGGTAGGGGACAGGCTAAGCCTGCAGCAGGAACACACCTACCCCAGCTCTAGCATTTGTCCTGTCTCACATCTGTTCTCGTGGAGGTCTCATGCTCTTGATTGCACCCCAGGACAGGGATTTTGGTCTGTTCTCTTCACAGTCACATACCTTGCCTGGTAGACAGTGGTCCAGAAGCTGCTGGGCAGGTCAGGGAGGTAGGCCTGCTCTGCCATGTGAAAAAATGAGCACCTGGTATAGCCAGGCAGAGCCTCACAACTGTTTTGCTCGGCAAAGACTCCAGTGTGCTCCACCCAGGAGCAACAGGCTTGAGGACAGCTGGTGACTTGCCAAACTTACACATCTGTCAGCAGCCTTGCTAGAATTGGAGCCTGGTCCCGAGTCTAGCTTCCTGCCCCGGTCCAGCTAGCACAAAAGGTCACTCTAAATCTGTTTCCTCATCTGAAGAATGGGATCATAACAGGACCCTCTTCGCTGGCCTGTCCTAAGGATTAACTAAAGCAAGCCCATAAAGTGGCTTTTGTTTGGGGCTGCCCGTACACAGTGTGCACTGAGTCACAATCAGGATCAAACTGAAGAGCCAAGAATGGGTATATTTGTCTGCAATTCAAGAATAACAAATCAAAGGATCTCATGGATGAACAGGAAGATGAACAGATGGATGGATAGATGGATGGACCGATGGATGGTAGTGGAGTCCACAATGACTTAAGTAAGGGAAGAATCCTATGTACGAATAGCTGAAGACAGGAATGAACATTAGAGCGCGCAGCGCGGGTGCTCGTCTAGGTTTGGGAAACAGGACCCATCTGCTTCCCGCCAGTCGCAGCTCCCGCTCACCTGTAACGTCTAAGCTCTGCCTCCAGTCGCTGCACCTGGCGCTGCAAGCGAGGGACACGCCGCGCCAGCGCCTCCAGCTCCCTCACTCGGTGCAAGCTACGCCGCACCGCCTGCCTGGCCTCCTCGGTGCGCAACCGCACCTCCACCTGTCCACGCTGCAGCCGCCGGGCGCGCGCCTCCGCCTCTGCCAGCGCGCCCTGCGCTCGCTGCAGCTCGTGCGCCGCCGCTTCCGGGATGTCCGACTGGCTTTTCCAGAGGCCGACCTGCCCGCGAGAAGCCACAGTGAGTGACAATTGCAGGAGCCTACGGGGGATAAAGCAGCGGGCACAAGCGGCTAATGCACGTGTGTGCAAGACCCGCCCCCCTCACCTCCACCCCTAAACGAGCATAGCTGGGACAGAAAATCCACACTCTTTTTTTTTTTTTTTTTTTTTTTTTTGGTATGGTGACAGTAATTCCCCAAAGTCGTGACTTCTAGACTTAACTTCTGCATCCAATGTACGCTACTCCTAATTCACTGGACTCAAGGCACAGATTAAAGAGCAAACTGAAGTTTCCGCCCTTCCTGAAATCTGTGCTCTGGACTGTCCTTGGAAACGGGGGTGACCTGTTTTGTTTACTGCAGAGTTCCAAAGCATAAAAGAAGCTGGCACAATGTGCCCAGTAGACACTTGAGCGTGAAAGATGGAGGGACTCTTTCAGCCAGTCTCAGGCATCCCACACACGACTCTGCGCACTTCGAGGGTTCCCTCTGCCCCATCTTACACATATGAACCACGGAGACCCCTTTGACACTTAATTCTACTCTGCAGCATCTAGGAGGCAGGAGACGTCAATGTAACCCCAGTTTCTTCAGGTCCTCTTCCCATAAGGGCCCCTTTTCTCCCTTGGCTGGTCACCTGAGCTGCACTCAACACCGAGCTGTGTGTAGGGCTCAAGTGTTCATTGACTGACCCCGGGGCCAGGCTGAATCTACAGTTCATTCAATGGAGTCACCTCAATAGCTCAGAGTGAACCTGGCCCTCACTGCTAGCCATCCCGCGTCTTTCTCACCTGGGCTAGAGGCCTGGCAGAGAGGGATTCTACAGGTTTTGCTGACTTGGGGAAGGGCGGTCCTTTCTGTTTTCCTTAAACCTCCCCTAAGAAGGATGCATGCTGCCCCATCACTACATGGCTGCCTAAACAGGCTCCTAGGATTAGAAGGGACTAGGGTAGGAAGCTGGGGTCTTAAGGGACGATACATTGGGGTGAAAGTTGGAATGAAGGGAGTGGAGTGGGGGAGCGGAGAGGGCCAGCTGAAGAGGGGTGACTATATCTCCACCCCCGGCGTCCCGCGCACCTGAAGGGCCAGGCAGCGCGCGTCACTGCTCTGCAGAGCAGCTCGTAGGTCCTCCACCAGCTCTCTTAGGCTACTGTTTTCCTCCTCTAGATGTGCCACGCGCTCGCCATAGGCGCCACGGTGTAGGCTCGGTGAGCCAGGCCGGCGGCGGCGGCGCGGGCGGCGGAGGCGGATCTGGGTCTCGATGTGCTCGCTGAGAGCTCCGCGGGGCAGCCGGGGCCCCGCTCGGCTACTGAAGTAGCCGCAGAGGCGCGCGTGGAACTGGCGGAAGGTGAGCTCAGGGGGGTCGGCGCGCAGAGCCAGGCGCGCCTCTTCCCTGACGTCCGCGTCCCCGCCAGCGATCATCCCAGCAGCCGGGTTCTTGGCGGCCGCCTCCCCGGAGTTTGCATCCTCCGTGGTCGCCTCCCCGTCAGCGTTCAGCCCTAGTACCGCGCAGAGCGCACGGAAGTCGGCGCGCGGCAGGCGGCCCGCACCCCGGCAGTCCAAGTGGTGGAAGACCTCCTGCAGATACTGGTCCAGACCGGTAGCCAGCACCACGATCTCGTTCTCCACGCCGCGGTCCAGCCCGTAGTGGTGAGCCAAGGCGCTCAGCAGCCACTGAGTGCGCCGCGCAGGCCGCCGGTATGGGTCGCCCGCCGAACCCTCCATGCCCAGACCCTGGCGGCTCCTCTCGGCCGATCGGCGCCTGCAGACAGCTGCCCGCGTCCCCGGAGGGAGGGGCCGGGCGGCCACCACCAGGCCAGAGAAGCGCGGGACCGTGTCCAGGCAGCTGCGTGGGCCGTGCAGGACGTCTGTGTTTGTCCCGGAGGGAGGCGCTGGAGCTGCGCGCTCTAGTAATGGCCTTGACCTGCGCTCCTCATCGCTCCCCATCCCCATCCCCACCACTGTAACCAGTCCCTGGCTCAGTTCTTTTGCCCTCTCCAGGCCTTTCCGCTATTGTCATTAGAGGCTGCAGCGCCCGCGCCTGCAGCTGTATTCTGCAATTCCCAGTGCACCCGGCAACCTGCCTAGTGTCCTCTGCCCCAGCTGAGAGGGCTCCTCTCCAGACTGCTTCCTAAGCTCTCCCTCCTCCTACTTAACTAGAATCGAGGAGGAAACAAACTTGGAAGAGGACGAAGTTGGAGTCGTTGGTGAGAGAAAAGTGGTTGTCTACCGATGCCACCTTTGGGCTCCAAGTGGTGACTTGGCCTGAGTCGGAAGGGATGAGGTAAACAGGATTGTTTGGCCACTATTTTCTCTGGTGCCCTAGAACTTGATTTTAGAAGATGTTGGACAGATATGCTTGCTCTTGAGTACTAACTGGCTTTTCTTTTCTCTTTCACAGAGATGTGGTGTTGACTCCACCTGTTGCCTGCCGTGGGAACCTTACCCAGCTGTATTGGAGCAAAAGGCAAACTCAGCGGCTCTTGACTATTAGATAGGCAGATCTTGTTTTGTGTACACCTCTGATTTTAAATGTTAAATCCCGGTTGAAAAGCATTATCATTTTGTTTTCTCCATTATAGCATCCCAGACCAGCACTTTGTCCTTTGTCCCACACATTCTGGGAAGGAATCAGACATCCTAAGCACACACACCTCCAAGCATTTTGTGTGTGTGTGTGTGTGTGTATATATATATATATATGATAAAAGCAATGACAATTTAGTGAAATAACTTACAATTCCATATCTTGGCTTCCACCTTAGAAAACCACGTGTACAGCATGTTTACTTACCACATTATTGGTTATAATGGCTGGAAGCTGATATTCAGCAGGGCCCCAGCTAGGACAGATCACTGAACAAAGACGAATGAGGAAACGCTCTGCAGCAGTTTTTGTGAATGTTAATACCCATGTGACAATAACAGTACCGCACAGAACATTACTGGATGTTTCCTACAAAGAAGCACACAAGGAACGGCAGCCACAAAACATCTGGTTGCTCCCTCTGGTGAGGGTGAACCTTTTGCTCTCAGCACACCAGCTCTTTTGCTCAAATGGGAGACTGCACTGTAAGATGTACAGAACAACAGTGCTTAGTGTGTCACAGCTGTCTAACCACAAGTACAACCTAGAACTTCAACATTTCCACCCAGCCATCCCCACCCTGCCCCCGCCGTGTGCACCCAATACTGCTCAGTCTCTAACTCATCCTTCTGCTACTGTTACTTTCTGAATCCGAAGTCTGCCTGTTCTAAATGTTCCTATAACTGGAATCATACAGAAGGTGGCCTTCTGGGGCTGCAGAGATGGCTCAGTGGTTAAGAGCACTGACTACTTTTCCAGCAGACCTGGGTTCAAGTCTTCTTCCCACAAGGTGGCTCACAACCATCTGTAACTTCAGTCCCAGAGAATCCAGTGCCTTCATCTGACCTCCATGAGCACTGCACACACACCACACACAAATAGAAGCAAAACATCCATACACATAAGATTTTAAAAGGGGAGTGGATTTAAGGTAGCCTCCTGTGTAAATTTTTTTTTGTGTGTGTGTTTGCTTACATTCTTTCTTTCTTTTCTTTTTTTTTTTTGTATTTCTAGATCATCTTTACTTGATTTTTTTTTGGGAGGGGATGAAGGTAATGTAAAACACTTTATATTAAAACAGGTGCAGATAATATTGAATAGAATATAAAATTTATGTTACTTTTTGAGACAAAGTACTTTTGACACCAAAGACATTTCTAGCTAAGCTATTCATGAGCTTTAGGTTGTAACTCTGCGCAGATAAAGACTGGCATGCTCACATTACCTAACAGCATGGCCTCTGCTGCATTGATACAAATCCAAAGGCGGTAAATTCAACACTTACTTATTTGGCAAAGTACAAGTGAGCTACTTAGGCGACACTTTAAGCTTTCTCTCTTTTTTAAAATTAAGTTTTAAACTGATTCTTTGTGAATTTTACATCATGCACCCCAATCCCACTCTTCTCCCCGTCTTCATATCCATCCTCCACCCTTGCAACCTTCCCACAAAAGAAGAGAAGAGAATAAAAATAGAAATTAAAAACAAACAACAAACAAGAAAAAGAACCCAACAAACAAGCAAACATCCATCTCCGTCTCCTCTGTGCTGCAGTGTGGTTCCACAGTTGTGTGCTGACTTTCTAAGGAGTGGCACTGTAACATACATTCTGTTTCAGTTCTGAGGGATGCTCCATTGCCTGGACAGACCACATTTTGCATTATTTGTCCACCAACTAATGGGTGTTGGGGTTTGACTGTTGTGAGTGAACCTGCTACAGATTTTTGTCTGTTTGTTTGAGTTCATGTAATTCACTTCCTTTAGGTATACTTAAGAATGGGTTAGTTGCTGTGCTGGCTAGCTTTTGGCAACTTGGTAAAGCTGGAATCACCCAGGAAGAGGGAATGTCAACTGAGGGACTGTCTCCATCAGATGGGACTATGGACATGTCTATGGGGCATTTCCCTTGATTAATGAATGATATGGGATGAGGGCCCTTTCCACTGTTGGTGGGGTCACCCCTGGGCAGATAATTCTTTATTATATAAGAAAGCAGACTGAGCAAACCATGTAGAACAAGCCAGTGAGCATGATTTCTCTGTGGCCTCTGCTTCAGTTCCTGCCTTGGCCTCCCTCAGTATTGCAGTGTGGTCTGTGAGGCAAACAGACCTGTTCCTCTCCATGTTGATTTTGGTATCATGGCAATAGGAAGCAGCCTAGGACAGATGCATCCTGTAGTCTTTTGATATCTTGAGGAATGGCTCCTATCTTCCCCAAAGAGGCCTCCGTTTTCACTGACAGTAACAGTGCACTCCATGTGTTTTCCAGCATGTTGAGTTATACAGAGATGCTCAGCCTGCACTTTCTCCACTGCAGTGCCTGGTGTCAACCTCTTTCTTCTGGCCTGTACCAGTCAGCTGGTACTATCACCGTAACAGGTACCCCAAGAAAGATTTATTTTGGCTCACAGTTTGCTTTGGGGCTTTTGGTGACACACATGCATATATGGTGATTAAAATGCCATACACATCACGGGTGGTGTGGTGGTTTGAATAAAACAGCCCCTATAGGCCCATAGGGAGTGGCACTATTAGGAGGTCTTGGAGTAGGTATGGCCTTGTGCATGAGCTATGCCCAGTGTGGCTCACAGTCTTTTTCTGCTGCCTTCAGATTGAGATGTAGAACTCTTAGCTCCTTTTCCAGCCCCATGTCTCCCAGCATGCTGCCATGCTTCTTGCCGTGATGATAATGGACTAAATCTCTAAAATTGTAAGCCAGCCTAATTAGCTGTTTTCCTTTATGAGTTGCCATGGTCACGGTGTCTCTTCATACAATGAAACTTTAACTAAGAAAGAGAAAGAGGAAGAGGACGAGACTAGGAGTCCACTGTTGTCCTTATGGGCACAACCCAAGTGGCAGGCTCCTAGGTCTCTTCTCTTGAAGTTTTTCCATCTCTCATTAGCAGCACCCAAGGGACCAAGGTTTTCACATACATACCTTTGGAAGACATTGCAGCTCTGAATTATAACAAGATTCCCCCAAGGCACACCGTAGATCCTACGGTAAGCCTGTCCCATGGACCCACCTTTGAAACTTGTCCTGAATCTGCTTTCTTCCCAGTGTACTGTGGTCACCCTAAGCCAAGCTCCTAGCATCTCTCTCCTGTGTGATTGCTTCACCTGCTTCAAAGGCTTGAATTACGTATTGAGGGACGCTGTTAAATCTTAAGTTATACCATGACCTTCCTCCTCTGCTCAGAACTCACTAGGGGTGAAAGACAAAGTCATCATCTTGACCCCAAGGATGGCACATCAGTACCTACTGTCCCTAACCTCTACCATCAGTGCTTCCTGTCTCAGGCCTCAGCATCTGTTCACCTATCCATAACTCCTTTACCTTACCTACTCTGGATCCCATCAGCCCTGGCAGATTAAGAAACACCAGACCACATGGGAAGAGCCCTGCCTGATCTGCTCACCTGGAATAGTATTTAACACAGCAGAAGAAACAGACCGACGGCTCCTATTTTAGCTCCTTCCCCATGGCTGTCACAGCATATGGCTGATTTTAGCTCCTTCCCCATGGCTGTCACAGCATATGGCAGTGTGGCATGTTGCTCTGCGTCTGCTCTTGTTGCTAGTCACAAATAATGTCTGTCTTTTATTGGTGTGTGAGTTTTAAAGCAACCCTTGCACTACATCACGTATGAGCGTCATACATGGCCTGAGCCACATTAGGATGGAGACCTGGTGCCTCACAAAGTAGTGACTTGGTTGCTTTGCTTTGCACCAATTCATACTTGTGAATATGAATTTACAGCACCAAAAGGGAAAACTGTTTCTGGCAGACATCATTCTGGATTTGAATGTTTCCTAGTCCAGTGATATTGGAACTCCTAAGGTTCCAGGTGTTGGTAGTGGAACGTACCTTCTGCTGTACTATGAAGTCCTGCCCTGGAGCTTAATGTAGCCATTTAAAGCAAATATCTGGGCTGTGATAGAGTCCTGTCTCTGCAGATGAGCCTGGTTTTTATCTCATGTCAGTTTTCAAGGCTTAGCCTAAGATGCCACAAACACCCTTCCCAGTCCCCTGCTGGTAACTGCTTTGCTGAAGGACTCCTTCAGACAGTAGCTTTCCTGGGCCAGACAGTATGGAAAACAAAGCTTTTCAGTATGTTCCCATAGGCTGTTCCCTAGTCTCCTGCAGCTTAGTGGGGAAGGGTTTATAATGGCGTGTTGTTAGGCCTGTCTATCTGTGGGCTGTGTTACTAGGCACCCCTGAAACAATCTCACTTGGATCCAGAAGGCTTTTGTTGTTGGTTCAAAGCATGTAAACTCAGAAAGTTTGTGGGCTCCTTTGTACGTGCTGGGGGGTGGGATATCTGTGGGAGAAGAGTTGAAGTTCTGGCAAAGAAGTTACTTTTGAAGTCACTCCAGGATTGTTTGAGCTGTTTCCAGCAGTGCACCGTTCAAAGTGTCATTACGAAGTCTAGAAATACATTAAGTAGCAAAGGTCACCTAAGATCCTGCAACCATCTAGCCTACAGTGTATTTGTGATGCATTTATTCTAGAATTCTCCATGTACTGGGACATGAAAGAATTTGGGGTTGCTGCTTGAACTGTGCTTTGTGGTGGGGGTCACAGCACATCTGACACTTTGGAAGGACAAAGCTTGTGATTTGTAAATTAAGAGGACAGAAATTTGCTCAGGAATCTGATGTAAAGAGGGTTTGACGGAGACTGTTTCTGCTCTGTGGAGTGGCAGCCAGTGTGCTTATAGCCTGGGGACTGACATTGGCTAGGCACTCTCAGAACAGTGCCACATGATCCTTGCATGGTCATCTGTACTTGTAGACAACATAGAGGCTATATTTGAAAATGAGGCTCCAAACAAGACAGCAACAAGGCTTGTAGGAGCTGATGTCAGAAGTCACATGGTATTACATCTATGAACTTTATTGGCTGAACCACTGTGTGGGAGGAGTATGGACCACACAAAGCAAGAACATGAGAGGATGTCTGAGAGGTGCTATATCCTCAGAAAACACAATGCCGCTGGTCCCTAAGCCTTGTTCCTGGAGAGTTATCCCTGAAGGCCTGGACCGGAACCTCAGGATATTATTGTTATTGTTAGTATGTCTATTGTGCCGGGAGTTTAACCTTGGGCCTGGCACTGCTGAGCAAGCTCTTTGCCACAGAGCTACATCTTCTTTTGATGTTTTGTTTTGAGACAGGGTCTCCCTAAGTTGCCCAGGGTGATCTTGAACTCACGTTGTAGTCCAAGATAGTCCTGAGCTTGGGATTTTCCTGCCTTGGTCTCTTGAGTAACATAGGATGACAGGCCTGTACCAACAGGCCTAGCAAAATCTTATTTTTGATGCATTCTGTTTAACATTGATGTGTATTTAGGATGGGCTTTGGCCCTTTGGCCTAGACCTATGGCCTCTCACCTTGAGCCTGGGGAGTATGGCTGTTGTCCTTAGGTAATGTGATCAAAGACATTTTGAACTCTGTTGCTGGATCACCATGATAATGGATCTTTCTGTCTCTGTCTCTCTGTCTCTCTGTCTGCCTCTCTCTTTCTTTCTCTCTCTCTCTCTGTTCCTGGGAAGGACTTGTCCAGTTTGGCTGTGCCTTACTGCTGAGGTGCCTCCACCTTGCTGAAGCTGATATCTGATGATGTGAAGGAGTAAAGCCAGACTTTGTAGGTTTCGTTGTGGCCAGTGCAATCTTGACACCCAGTAACACTTGTTCCTGGTGTTCTTCAGGAGCTCTACGATTTAGCTAAGGAAGACGTTGCCATTCACAAGCATCTTGAGATGAAAAGAAGGAGAAGGATGTTTATTCCTGACACAGAGTTGAATTTACCAGTTGGCTCATTATCACGTGAGAACTTGGAAATATGAGTCATCCAGGTCTCCACACAAGTAGCATCATGAATCTGTTTGTGTACTTAATAAAAATCGTGGTTTAAATTTAATAATATGAAAGGACTCTTCTGAGGGAAATCAGAGTCAAGGTTGTAGGTGGAACCCAAGGGACAGGGATCCAGTGTCTGCTGCTGGGGATGGAGCTGCTGACCTGCTCCTGCTGCCTGCTGGCTTTAGGAGCTGCTGTATCTTCAGCCCTGCGCCCCCCCCCCCCCCATGTGTTTTCAGCCTTGGTTCATGGATTGCACTCACCAGGATGCTGGAGTGTGGACAAGGTGAATAGCCTTCCTTAAAGTGACTTGCTGCCATTTGACCCCTTACAGTCTTTCTTGAGGTTCTGGCTTTATCTTGATTTAACTGGGAGGTTCCATTGACTATGCAGTATTCTGGAATGTTCTGTCTCATCTGATGACCTAGAAAAGCATGCACTGGGAAGCTTAGGACTTGGTCCCAGCTCCAGCTCTGCTGAAGTTCTGCTCTGAGACTAAAAGTAGGTCATAGTTCAAACTTCAACTTTACTTTTCTCAGCAGCCAAATGTATGTATGTTAAGCCTTGTGTCCCCTTTTCTTTACTAAACTGGCTGATGGAACACTCCCTCGCTAGAAAACCTACCGACCATTCCACCAACCCTCCACATTCCCCCCACCTCCATCTTTTGGGGCACTGTACCAAAAACCATCTTGCCGTTCATTAGTTTTCTATGAACTTGTCATGAGCCCTTACCCTCTAGGTCTTGTGTATGCCGTTTCTTCTGCGTAGGCTATTTCCTGCGTTCACAGCCCTGTCTGGTTTTCATTACCTCTTGCAGTTCATCCCCGTCCCATTGGCTAGTCCACTGTGGGTTGTTCCTGTCTGGCTCAGGCAGTGTGCAGTGGCCTTCTGGGTCAGGGGCAGCAGCTGGGGTGCTTAGCCAGGGTGCTTCAGTGTGGGTGGGCTTTGTTGTGGAGTGCAGGCATAGGTGGTCAGGAGTCTAGATTTCAGTCCAGTGCTGCAACATACTTGCTGTATGGCTGCTTCACCCTTTTAAGTCTGTAGCCTTATTTCAGGGGAACAGAATTCTCATGATATTTCAGGTCTGAGAATGTAGAGACCATCGCTTCCTTTAGCTTTATTTAAGCGTGGGAGGTGGGAGTGGATGGGGACTTGGAGAGGATCTAGAAGGTATCCAGCTCAGAGTGAGAAGTTTTAAAATATTGGGTAACTATCTGAATCTGCCTTCCACCTTTTTGACAGGTCTGGTGCACCAAGGCAGAGCAGAAGCCGTGTTGTGAGAAGCCCATTCTTGCCCGCTCACCCCTCCCCACCCCCGCAGTGAGCTCCTTGTTGAAAAGTTCATATTCCCCCCACCCACCCATTCCCCACCCCCACCTATCCCCCACTCCCAACCCCGGAATATGTAGAAGAAGCAGGTTTCCACCAGAGCCTACAACCAGGAGCTGAACTCAGCTGGAGGAAGGAAGCCCCGCCCCCAGCTGTGGACTGAGGTCTCCTGGCAACCGCCTAACAAAGTCCCTTTGGGACTCTGCTCTCTTAGCGCCTGCGCCTAACTTCCCCAGTGGCTGAACTGTGTAGCGGGTGCAGAAGCCAACAGGTGTGCCTACTCACAGGTAACCCTCGAGCCTTGGGGTTAACCTCTATTTCCCCCCAGACGCCCCAGGTCCCCCAGGCACCGACTTCCTAGCTGCCAAGCTAGAGTTCTGTGTCTTGAAACATGAGTGATGTCCAAGCCAGAACTCTTTATCTTGCTTCAAGTCAGCCTCCCGGGGTTTGGTATACACTGTGCCGGCTCACTTTCCCCTTCTGCAAGTGAGAGTTGCCAGTTCTGTGCGGTTGCCACGTCTGGGACTCTGCGACATACTCTTGAAGGGAGTCAGATCTCCCGTCTTCAGGTGCCTCCTGGGTTAGTGGTGACCTAGGCTCACCTGGATCCGCAAGCCAAGAGCACCCCCTGATGAACTCCTGATTTCGGAGACAGGAGTAGCTGAGCTCAGGTTGGAGAAACATCACTGATCGTTCGCTGCAATTCTCTGGGGGTTCCTTTTCTCCATCTGTGGGGTACTCACTGTGGAGCAGGCCTCTACCAAAGCCTGGGACATTAGAGACAAGACAGAGATGGGACTGGGAGGGTGGCCTTCCTGCACTGGGCAGATTTACTCCTGGGATCTTTGCTGTCTCCCATCAGGACCACCCTAGCGCTGTGCAACATGTCCCTGCAAGCCTGGGAGTGGGAGGAAGAGGAAAGAGCAAGCACGGGGCCCTTTTCCGTGACCAGCGCTTGCCATTCAGTGAGCGAATGTGACATGGAGGACTACCTGAAGCGCAGGAACCCAGCCCATGAGTGGGACTCTGAGGACCAGTTCAGCAGCAGCCTGCATTCCTCAGAGGGGCCTGCCGGCGCCTCTAATACTGATGTGCCCCAGATTGTCCCCTGCAGATTTGTGATCTCACTGGCTTTCCCCACACTGATAGGTAGGTGCTAAGGAAGAACTTTGCCTCTGAGCAAGGTGGGAACTGACTGGCTTCCTCTGGGAGCTGAGGGCACATCTGCGCCTCTTTCCCTCTACCGTTCCCCTCCCATGCTAGAGTAGTTGGCACCAACCAAGGCAGAGATCAGAAAAAGAACAGTAAATTTGGGTCCAGCTATTGGCTAGGCATGGAAGTGATTGTGGGACTTTCCCTTAGCCCACTCAGAGGCCACAAGAAGCAGGTCACACCCCTCCCCTCCTTTCCTCTCCTCCCTTTCCCTCTCCTTTTCTCCCTCTCCCCTCACCTTCTCTCTTCTCCCCTTTTCTTGTCTTCCCTTCCCCTTTTCTCTCCCCTTCCCTACCGCAGCTCAACAAACCCTGCAAAAGTTAAGACTTGGTTCTCATAAACTGTTACCCAATGCCTTACTTAAAATACATCCTAGACTCATTGGCCCAAATCTCTCGAGTCAAGAAGTATACCAATTTACTAGTGCAGCAGACACAAAAGGAGCTCCACCCTCACTGGTTACAAGCAGGAGCCATAGTTTCTTCACCAGGTTGCCAGTCTAGGCTGGGCTCTGGACAAGTGGCCTTCCTTCCTCTGCTCCAAGCCTTTCCTTTTACTTCTTGCTAGCTGTACTACTCCAGACACTGACTTACCATGGACAGGCTGGTGCAAACAGAGGGCAAACCTAACCTATGATAGTTTATCTTGATTGCCAGCCTGATGGGCTGTCTGATCATGGAAACAAACTGCCGGGTATGTGGGTGAGGCTTGTCTAGAGTAGGTTGAGGTAAGCAGACAGACTCTGGGAGTTGCAGACAGGAAGTGCTTTGGCGGCTCCTGTGATCGATCCTGACTTCATGGCGAAGTGCATCCTCTGCAACTGTAGCCTAAATGAGCCCTCACTTCTGCACACAGCTTTGTGGGCCAGGTGTGGTGGCACATTTAATCCCAGCACTCAGGAGGCAGAGGCAGGAGGATCTCTGTGTGTGGGAGGCCAGCCTGGTCTACAGAGTGAGTTTCAGGTCAGCTAGGGCTGTTACACAGAGAAACCCTGTCTTGAAAAACAATTTTTGACCCCTTAAGATGCTTCAACTAAAGAAGGGCTCCCCCACTGAGCTCCACTCCAGTCCTCCAGAAGCTTTGTTTCTATTCTTCAAAAGATTCCCTCTCCGCCTCTCTGTCTCTCTCTGTCTCTGTTTCTCCTCTCTTTCTCTGTCTCTGTCTCTCTCTGCCTCTGTCTGTCTGTCTGTCTGTCTGTCTGTCTTTCTGTCTGTCTGTCTCTCTCCCCCACCCCCAATCTCTGTGTGTGCATGTGCTTGGCCTGAAATTGAGATAGGGTTGCTGGACAGTGAATCCCTAGGATCCTCCTGGTCTTGACTCTCAGCCCTGGGATCACGAGCATATGTCACCATGCCCGGATGTTTTTAGGACTAAGGTCATCATGGTTGTATGGCAAACATTTACCAACTGTGCTACCTCCCCAGCCCTGGTGTAGACTTTTGTTTTGTTTTGTGGTTTTTTTTTTTTTGAGACAGGGTCTCACTATGTTGCTCTGGCTGTCCTGGGACTCATTATGTAAACTAGGCTGGCCTCAAACTCATAGAGTTCTGCCTGTCTCTGCCTTTCAAATGCTGGAATTAAAGACAATCACCACAACACCCCAGCTAGACATTCTTATATATACATTTTTTGTAGCATATGTGGTCACTTCTGAAAGGACAGGTATCACTCAGGATCCCCAAGACCGTGTTCTCAGCACGAAGAAGATTTATTTGTCTCAGGGAAAGAGGGCAGTGATAAGGGCCAAAAAAGGAGATAGAGGAAGAGGGGGAAGGGGAAGGGAAAAAGGAGAGGGGAGAGAAGAGGTGAGGGAGAGGGGGAAGGGGGATTTGTCCTGGAGGACAAAGGACTCCTCTGGATAGAGAGAAGACAGATACGGCACACAGGAAAACAGCAGTTTATAAAGTTACAAGGGGAAACCCTTTGTTAGGACGAGGAGTTTTGATTGTTGGACTCTAATACTTTGATAACTGGACCTTGGTAGTCAGCCTCAGAAGGAGGAAGTGGCCAAAATAAGGGACTAGACCTTGGTGGCTAGCCTTAGAAATTGTAATCTAATGGTTTTTAGCAAGGCAGAGGAAATGGGAGAAGGGCAAGGCCTGCCAGAGCCATGCTCACCAGGATTGAGCTAGCCAGAGTCTCTTCAATGTCTGTATCCCTAATTCTAAGAAGTGGAATTATTTTGAAAGTATGTACTTAAAATTGTTTTGATGGCTGTTGTCAAATTGCCCTTGAAAGAATTAGAATAATCCCCTCTCCCAGTAATAGAAAATGACTCTATCTGCTCATTTCTCTCCTCCCTCCCTCCCTTCCTTTCCTCCCTCCCTCCCTCCCTTCCCTCCCTCCCTC
>NW_021604755.1:597464-608252 GCF_004785775.1 Grammomys surdaster | reverse complement strand
CCCTTCTTTCCTTCTTTCTTTCTTCCTCCTCTTCTTCCTTCTCCTCCTCATTTTCTTTTTTTTAGAGACAGGATCTCATTGTGTAGCTCTGGCCAGCATGAAACTTGCTAAAGTAGACCAGGCTGGCCTCAGACTAACAGACATCAGCTTGCCTCTGCCTTCCAAATGCTGGGGTTAAAGGGGTTGTCTTAGTTAGGGTTTCCATTGCTGTGAAGAGACACCAAGACCATGGCAACTCTTATAAAGAAAAACATTTAATTGGGGCTGGCTTACAGTTTCAGAGGTTTAGTCCGTTATCATGGTGGAAAGCACTGAGGCATACAGGCAGACATGGTGCTGGAAAAGGAGCTGAGAGTTCTATATCTTGATCTGAAGGCAACAGGAAAAAAAAAAAAACCAAACCTGTGAACTATTGAGCCTGGGTTTGAGCATCTGAGACCTCAAAGCCCCCCTCCCCCCCACAAGTGGCACACTTCCTCCAAAAAGGCTTCGCCTACTCCAACAAGGCCACACCTCCTAATAGTGACACTCCCTGGGCCAAGTATATTCAAACCACCACACACTGTTTTAGTCAGTGTTTCTATTGCTGCAGTGAAACAGTATGACCAACGCTACTTGGGGAGGAAAGGGTTTACATTTCCACGTTACTCTTCATTACTAAAAGCAATCAGGGCAGGAACTCAGAGCAGAAACCTGGTTCAGAGACCATGGAAAAGTGCTGCTTACTGGTTTGTTTCTCATGGCTTGCTTACCCTGCTTATAGAATCCAGAACCACCAGCCTAGGGATGGCCCCACTCACAATGGGCTGGGTCCTCCTAAGACAATCACTGATTAAGAAATGCCCTACAGCTTTGCCTATAGCCAGATCTTACAAAGGCATTTTCTCAATTGAGGTTCCCGCCACTCAGAGGTCTCTAGTTTGTGTCAAGTTAATATTAAACTAGCCATCACATAAACCTTTACAGGAGATCTTAATGCCTGAAAGAAATTGGCCAATGGCTCTCTGTTCCAAACTGCTTAAGGTCTGTGGCAATGTGGGAGTGGTACAGTAGCTGCGAGCTGGGGTTAAAGACCTGAAGTCATAAAACTTCAGCTTGGGTTGGGAGTGGAGCAGTGGCAATGTGTCTAGAATGTTTAAGGCCTGGGCTCTATCCCCAATGCTGAAAGACAAGACAGAAACAGCCCAACCTGAAAGCAAGGAAACAACCCCCACCCCTAAATGCAAAACAAGCAAGCAAGCAAGCAAGCAAGCAAGTAAACAAATTCACTCAGAAACCAGAAACAAAACAAAACAAAACAAAACAAAACAAAAAAACAAAAACAAAGGGGAAAAAAAGCTAGCTTTAAAGGTAGTCATGTTTTAGGGTTCCGGTGATGGTACACACCTTTAGTCCTGGGAGCTGGGAGGTAGAGGCAGGTAGATCCTATGAGTTTGAGGCTAGCCTGGTCTACATAGTGAATTCCAGGACAGCTAAGACAGCATAATGATATATCCTGTCTCAAAGAGATAGAGGAATCAGATGAGAGATTATCATATTTAAAAGTTTTGTTCTCATTTTTTCTTTTGTATTTAAAAAATAGCTATGATATTTGGGTTGATATGTGTGGAAAGCTGGGTTTGTACCTAAAGTACTTGGGAAGCAGGACGGTCATTTGAGTCCAAGGACCTGAGATCAGCCTGGGAACCTTGCTCAGATCATGTCTCAAAACAAAATCAGCCAACTGAACAAATGATTCTCAGATATATGTGGTGTTCCTAAGTGCTTTCTTATGGTAGGAAAAGACCCAACCTAAAAGGTTCATTTAAGTTCCTGGCATACTCTGCTTGAGTTCTGGTTTCTAACTGAGCTCAGCCTGACTCCTGTATCTTATCAGCCTATGTACCTGATATGGGCAGCATCACTCATGAACTTTTTCCAGACTATTTCCTCTATCTGGATATCTGCCATCTTTGCTCCTGCAAGACTCTGCTAAGAACTCCTGGGAAGTAAGTTCCCAGGTAGACATTGCCCAAAGCACCCTGTTGTACCTCAGAACCCTGTTCATGCTGCTATCATACAAGTCCTATTGATTTTGACCTGCTTCTTAGGGCTGCACCTAGAGTGGGAAAAGCAAGGTGGCTAACAGAAAATGTTAGGAGTACCCACTCTCAGAGCCATGCCCTTCAGTTTTATATGCATTGTGCATAGTCGCATGATGTTCCTCTGCTGATCTGGGCCTGAACCTTCTCTCCAAGCTCTTTTTATTCAGCTTTGCCCTGAAAAATACCAGAGATACTACATATACAATGAGGGAGGACTTGCTTGGCTCACAGGTTCAGTCTGTGATTACTTTGGGCCCTGACATGAAATTCTGGTGAAACTGCCTGTGAAGGAAACTGCTCCTCTCAATGTCAGCCATGGTGGGGGATGTGGCCAAAGACAGATAGAGGGAGGAGACGCTGGCATCCCAGTGTCACCTCTGGGGATGTACTCACACTGACACACTCTCTATTGAAGTTCAGCTCTTAGTTTCCATTTCGTTCTGGCAATGGCACTGAGCAGTAGTCTTTGGAGACCTTTCCGAACCACAGCAATGTTTCTTGCCTTCAGGGAGCAGTGGGGCTGGACCTGCTTTCCCCCAGGTTAAGACAAGGCTCATTAAACCTGTGTCTTCTAGGTAATAAGGGGAAACCCCCAAATGTACCTGATAAAAAGAAGCCTGCTAAGTCAGATACCCGGACTGGAAAGGCTCGTCAATTCTACCACATTGAGTATTTTTTCCTGCCCGATGACATAGAACCCAAAATAGTTGATGTCGTGATGTTTCCTAGCATAGCTAAAGTGTTTCTGGAGACAGGAATAAAGGTGAGTGCTGTGTGTGTGTGTGTGTGTGTGTGTGTGTGTGTGTGTGTGTGTATGTGTGTGTATGTGTGTGTTTGCATGGAGTGTCACAATCTGGTTGCAGAGTGTGTCCCACTGACCTGCAGCAGGCTCAGCAGTGGAGTTTTCTAGATATGTGGGAGAGTGGGGCTATCTCAGAACTGAGGAACGAGAAGGAGAATAGCAGAATGGTCCTACAAATGCAATTACGTGGTCTCTGTAGATATTTTTAGTCTGTAGTTTCTTGAATGTTTCATCAAACATGGTTTTAGTTTTATTTTAATTTTTTAAGTACTGAACATTCACTGTAGTCCTCAAAGTTTCTTTCCTACTATGCGCATATATACATGTGTGTGATTGTTCATCTGCAGGGCTTATACCAACTTGATGCATGCACACATGAAGATTCCTGGAATAGTTTGGCTCAGAGTCATTGCTTGGAAGTAACCATCAAGGGTGCTATGCATGCACTTGTGTAGATTTCTGTTTTCAGGGGACAGGTAACTTGACAGGGTCCAGTACACAGGACTCATTTCCCTGTGATTGGGAGCTAGGAGAGAGGCAAGCACAGAAGCCAGCTAGACAGAGAGGGTGTCATACCTACTGTGCTGCTGCTGGGGCTAGGCCAGTGGGAAGTGCCTAATCTGTAGATTGGTCCTTCATTTCCCAGTCTCTGAATGGTGTTTTACACAGACTGTAAAGCCATGGAGAGATGACGACAAAGTCTGGGTGTCATGGAGCCAAACTTTTCATGTCAATGTGACAAAGGAATTGTTAAAGAAAATGAATTTCCACAAAATCACTTTGAGGCTCTGGGACACCAAGGACAGAGTCTCAAAAAGAGTCAGGTACCACCGGGTGAAGACAGCGGCATTTTCAGAAGAGTCCGATTCTTTTGGTAAGTAGGTAATTTTGCTTATATTTTAAATGTTTCTGGTGACTTGTGTTTTCATACTACAGCCTGGATATACCTAGTCTAGAAATCTAAAGTCTGACGTGGTATCAAGTTTGATACTTTCTGAGTGCAGACAGGTTGGCTCAAGTGGAAAACTCTACAGCTGAATTCACATGATAGATAAAGGTCATCAAAGTACCAACCTTCCTTTGGGGAGTGATTAGCTCACTTGTGGGCCTGGGCGTGGGTTCTTGTATCTTGGGCTGTTGTGATTTCCACAGCATGGAGTGTGGGAGTCTTGACTGAGTTCACTCTGTGCATGGCACTGGGTGGGCGCTACAGGGCCCCACTCGGCAGGGGAGTTTCACTCAGTCTGGTAGTTTCATGGGGGTGCAAGGCTCTTAGATTGGGGGATCCCTGGGCCAGGAGGTGGACAGGGACCAACTGGTCTCAAGTCCTTGGGCTCTCAGACCACTGAGAGGCTGAGGAAGAACCGAGACTGGGGTGTGTGTGGGCGTGTGACCGGCTGGCCCACAGCTGAGAGAAAGAAAGAGACCCTGGCAGCACCCCGTGGGAGAGACTCGGTTACTGTACTTGCTTAGCCGACTTGGCGGCCCGGCTAGCTTGCTTGGAGACGTGGGTCCCTGTGGCTGGAACACAGAGAGGTCCTCCAGGCAGGAAGTTAGGTGCTGTGGTTGTGGTGGCTCGATATTAAAGGCGTTCTCTATGTTTCCCCATGGCAGGCCCCAGAGACATGAGAAAGTCCATGGTTCCAAAAGGGTTTATTTTCATGGCAGATGGTAGCTGGATCTGGATGTACCCCCGTGAAACTCAGGGCAGACCTGAGTTAAATAGGGAGGGAAAGGGGGGAAGAGTCTGGGGAAGAATGCTTAATTGGCTCCGCCCTCTGACCTTCATTTGTATGTAAATCTTTCTAGGGCTTGAGGCCTGTAGTCACACCCTCTACCTGTGCTCTTTGGGAGGGGCTACTCTGAGCCAAACGTGTCTGCAAGATGCAGGGTAATGGGGATTTAGGTCACATGTGGGGGTCTGGAATCTGGGAGCATGGGGGAGATGCATGCCGTCCCTCACCAGGAAATGGTCTACCTGTTGGGTCTCCAGCTATCTCAAACCCAGTCTCTACCATGGAGACCAAACCATTCCTTTGCAGCCCTACACGTTCCTAATGCTGGGACCCTTTATTAGTGTTCCGCATGTTGTGTTCACCTCCCAGCCCTAAAATTATTTTCACTGCTACTCCATAACTAAAATTTTGCTACTGTTATGGATTGTAATGTAAGTATCCGTGTTTTCTAAAGGTCTTTGGTGACCTCTGTGAGAGAGTCATTTGGCCCTCACCAAAGCATCTCCTCAGAACAATGAATGGAGTGTTCACACACCTTGAAGGAATCTCCTGTTTAGAGTTGAGCTTCTTCCCCTAAGTTGCTTCATTTTATTCCAAAATCTGAAAGAAGCTCCAAGTCCCAAGTATTTAAGATGAGGGATTTAAAATTTGTAACGTCAGAGTAAAAACCAGTGTTCCTTTGTGTCCTCATGGGATTAGCCTGATGCACACACTACTTTCTGTGTTGGGGTGTGACATTCACCCAGAGCATACCTGGGGAGTCACAGTGTATTTGAGCACTTGGGCAGTGTCTATACACCTATCCTTGGTGAACTTTTGGTCCAGGGCAGTTCTGACATGAGTTACTGTCACTGGGTTGTCTCCCCAAACTGATATTGTAGGTTTGTTCAAAAGTAAATAGAGATACCAAGACACAAAAGAAAGGTTTGGTTTGTGTGTACAGCTTGGTGGTAATGGGCAAGCATTGCATATCTGAGTTTCTTCTCTAGTGCTAGAAAAAGAAACATTGACTGTTAAAAAATTGTACCTCCTCTGGCTGGGACAATGGCTCAGTTGGAAATGCCCACAATGCAAATACGAGGACCCATTTCTGACCTTCCAAAACTCATGTGGAAAGGATGCAGGTGTTGACATGAATCTGTAACCACGGTTTGGGGGAGGTAGAGATAAATGGTCTCTGGAACTTGAGACCACCAGTCTAGCCAAACTGGTGAGCTTTAGGTTTAGTGAACGTCTGTTTCAAAAACTAAGGGAGAGAATGACTGAGGAAGGCAGTCAACTTCAGCCTCAGGCCACTACATGCACCCTCACCTCTAAACATGAATGCTTATACACAGTCCTACCTCTTTCAGGTCACCATGCTAACATTCATATGTAGCCCATTTCAGAGGGTTCTTCTTGTTGTGGTGGTGGTGCTGGGAGTGAAATCCAAGGTCTTGTACATGCTAGGCAAACCTTTACTTCTGAGCTCTCACCAGCCCTTTTTGTACCCCTCTCCCAAGTTTAGTTTGAGACAAGATCTTACTAAGTCACCTAGACTGTTCTGGAACTTTTGACTCTTCTGCCTTGGCCTCCCTAGTGCTGTGATTACAGAGCTATTCCTAACAACAGAGACGTTTACTTGTGGGTGTATACCAGTATCAGATTCTTCTGACCTTCCCTGAAGCCGCAGGGAGGGAGGGATTCAGGCACTCATGATGTGATGTCGCAGCCAGCTAGTCCCATCCCCTTATCCCAGCTGTGGAATGTGGGTGTGTTCTTATATATTCTTCTCATATGTAAAAAAAGAGAAATTAGTAGCCACTCTACTAGCATGCTACCTGCACGATGGTGAGAGTGGCCTCTTAGGACTCAAGCAACAGGAGAGAGGGTGTTGTTCACAGAGAACTTAAAAACCAGAATGAAGTGCCGCTAAGGAGCGGGTGCCGGGTGTGAATCCTGAAAAACTCTCTGATGCTTAGAGACATAGAATCTGTGGGGTATGTGCTGTCTTTGCTGTTGGCTTTCAGGTAAGTGTAGTCACCCAATCTTACAGTTAGCTGAGGCCACCCTTGTACAGAAGTGGGAGGGGCAGAACCACACAACAGCTCTCTGTGCCTGGGAAACCTTGGGGGAAACGTTAGCTTCCCAGGTTGCCTTCCTGAGGGCCATTTTCACATCTCTGGCTTGCTTGTAGTTTCCCTTGGTAACCTGAGCACTGTTGATATTTTGGGCCAGATGTTTTCTGGTTGTGGGCTTTTCTGAGGATAAAACTAGCAGCGTCCTAGGCTCAAGAATTCATTCATATATTGCAAGATGTCCTTAGTGGTTCAAGTCACTGCTCACTGAGAATTAATGACTTAAATCTAAACTAATAATCAGAGAGTTTCTATGGGAGAAAATGGGACCAATATATAACTTCTGTCACTCAGACCAAAGGAAGGACACCTACAGGTGCTCTCTGTGGGTTCCATGGCCTGGCCTGGGCCTGAATTTCTTCTGGTGCATGTCTGCCTGCCATTGGAACAAATGTTGGGGCAGTGGCTTCTGCTCTGCCTGCTGAAAGGGCCCTGGCATTCAGTGGGCCCTGCGGGGAAGGCCCATGGCATCTGCCTTGGAGTCACAACAACAGCTTTTTCTTGAGCTCTATCCCAAGCCTAGTGTCCCTGACTCTTATTTTAAATATATTTTTCCCATTAAAGGAACAGTGCATATTCACTGTATAAAAACCATTTAGAAATGTCTAGGAAAAGGGGGGAAAAAACTAAAACCACACAGTGTCTGGTCCAGAGATGGTCATTACCAATGGCCTTTCTGTGGGTCTGTCTTTTGTCACTTAACTATACCTCATAGACACTTCATTTCCTGGGTGTCCTAAGAGGGCTCAGTATGTAGAAGGAAGGATGCTTGTTTGGCAGGCCATGTGCTAGAGGTGTGTGCTAGAGGTCGGAATGGGATATTTGTAGTAGAACTAGCCTTGTGCATCCTCATGTGCTGCCCCATGGATGCTGGTGCTGAGTGAAGATGACATCATTCTTGTAGTGCACCGATGCTATGGTGGCTCCTCCTATGCTCTCTATGCTTGACCCTCCCTTCCCAGCACCTGCTTGCTCTTCCCACTTGACTGAAGTTTCTGGAGCTTTGTCCTGGGGCTATCTGCCTCAGTTTCTCTCAGCATCTTTCTCCCACCCCACCTCTGTCTTGTCTCTCTTGCTCCCAGGGCTCCATTGATCCTGGTGCTTCACTGAAGGCCTTTTAGGACCTGCTCCCTCAGGTTCCAATCTTGCTGAAGCACCTGCTAGGATACTGGGCTTCTGACAGCTCTGGCAGCTGAGTACATCTTGGGGAACTCTCAGTCTATTTCTTTCTCTAAAAATTTTTATCTGCCCTTCAACCACAAATAGTCAAATTTAACTTTCTTTTCCCCCTCTTCTTTCTTGAGGCTTCCATGACCTTCACTCACTCCATGCATTCATGGAATGCTTGACACTGTCATATGCAGCAAGCTCCATGCTGAGAGAGGGACTGGCATGGTGGTGCAGCTCTCTGCCTAGGAACAAGGAGTGTTTGCCAGCCTGGTTCTTCTAGGGCAGTGGTTCTCAACCTTCCTAAGGTTGTGACCCCTTAATGTAGTTCCTCAGGTTGTGGTGACCCCCAGCCATAAAATTATTTCATTGTTACTGCATAAATAATTTTTCTATTTATGAATCATAATTTAAACATCTGATATGTGACCCTTAGGGGTTGCGACCCACTGTTCTAAGGGCTGTGATAGAGAAGAGTTACCCATCAGTATCAGATGCTCCCTGCATAGAGGGCAACTCCTCCCTGCAGAGGTGCAGAGACCCATTGGCGAGCACATACAGGTGCTTAGGGCAAGGTGAGGGACAAGTACCTGGCCCTAGAAGGCGTGTGACCAGCTGTCCTAGTGCTTGGATTATCCTCTCGTCTTCTGCTTTATGTCCCTGGGAGATGTCAGAAGACTGGGTGTGGCAGGTGTCCACTAGCCATATTTGACTGATCCATTTTCTCATTCCAGAGGAAGTGAAACATTTGGTTTTGAATCAGAAAAAGTTGTCTATAGTTAACAATGGTAAAACCAACACTGTCCTCGAAGAGCTGAAAGAGGAGAATCTACCAAGTGACCAAGAAAAGGCAGAAAAGCATTCAAAGTCTCCACAAGGTGAGGATCGAGGGCTGTGCACACCTGAGCTCAGCTCTGTGCCAGAAGACCAGCTCCGTATTCATCCCCAGCGTCCTGTGCCCATCCAGTCCTTGCTCCTGTGCCCCGGGCGGCTTGATTTGGATTCTTCTTCCTTGCCCTGCCCTGTCTTCCCCTGTTCTCGTCTCTCACCCTTCTCTTTCATTTTCCTTCCCTTTTTGAACCAGGGTCTCCCTAAGTAGGCCTGGCTGGCCTAGAACTCACTATGAAGGCCAGTTGGCCACGCTGGCCTGGCCTTGAGTTTGAAATAGCCCTCCTGTCTTAGCCTTCTAAATGTTGGAATTGCAACTATGAGCCAGCATGTGGAGAATTTAATCGACATTTGTTTCACAACTTAAAACACACACACACACACACACACACATACACACACACACACACACACACACACACACACACACCATACCACACCACGGGTAAAACATTTTTGAGCTCTGGAAGTTAATTTTAAAAGAAAACCCAGCCTCTGTCGAAAAGCATTGGACAGTGAGAAAGTCATCATTAAGTGCAGTTAAGGAGACATTTTGGTTATCCTATGATATCAAATTTCTCTGTCTTTGTTCTAGGACTCATTTTGCTTTTGTTTTTAGCATGTGGATTTACCCAAGATATACACAGCGTTTCTGTCTTCTGAGAGCATTTGTATATCTTCACAGGCATCTCCTGCATCCTTAAGAGCTGTGTATAAACTTTGTCGGTGGTGGCTATGTAGATTATGTATTATTTTATCTAATAGGACTGTAATTTGGCTAACAATTCCCTATGGTTGGGAACTTGAGACTTCCAGAGTGCTTTCAACATTCTACAACATATCCATGAGCAGGACTGAGGTGGGCACTTTCACATATAGCAGATCTTTCTCCTCCTCTTTGGCCAGTAGGGTTCTGCTGGCCTTCATTTGCCCAATACTTGGAGGAGTAAATTCGGTGTGTATCTTTCATTCATGAACAAGCCCTTTTTTTTCTGAACGATGCTGCTATGTTAGGCCTTTGCCGGGAGATGCTTTGCTGAAATGGGCAGGGACATCATTTGCTGTGAGCTAGCACAGACTGAAGCTTGCAGATTCTTTGTAATGTTTGGTTCTCACCAAGCAGAGCCCGAAACCCCTTCTAAGAACGGCGAGGAGTGTGAGAAGTTACTGAAGATGGAGGAGACTCCTTCATCTAGGTAAGGACTAGATGCTAAGCTGCTTATGTGGCGAGGAGGAGTAAGGCCTCCTCCTCCCTGGTCCTGCTCGGAGTCTTTGAACACTTTTTTTCTGGTCTTGGTTAAGGTGGAGCTGAGACAACCAAGGAAAGAGGAAAGATCAGGGAGGGAAAGGGAGGTGGTGCTCTGGGGTGCACCAGGCTCCCGCTTTCGGCAGGAAGTGCTGTATACCCCGGCTGACTATCAAGCTGCACTGTAGGCACAGGGCGATGAGAGCTTTCAGTGAGTTTCACAAAGTCAGAAAGCTGGAAATTGGGGGCAGCCAAGATTGCAGCCCACAGCCTCAGCTTGTGGAGCCTCGGTGAGAGCTTCCAGAAAGACACGGCTCCGGAACTCAGATTGCCAGGTTGGTTCTGGAGAAGCAGGGGTGGAGAACAGAAACACAGCTATGGGTCTGGGGCGGGCTGAGCAGAGCCCAGAGGCCATGGTTTCCTCTTCGCTCAGGCTGCTGAGCTCAAGCTGTCCTGCCTGATCCTCCCGAGTGTGCTTGTAACATGCTTAGCTAACAATGTTGACTTTTACGTATTGTTTTTAATTGAGTTTTCATTTTAATTTGAGAAGTCTGATCTTTATTTGTCATTACCCACCTCCCACGATCATGGCCTATCTTTTTTACTTAACAAGCATCCTTCTTTATAGACTTAAGTGGAGATAATATTTATCTCCTGGAAATGTTGTGGATAAATCTTGGGGGTTCTTAAATGATTCTTAGTTTTAGCTACTCTCTCTCTCTCTCTCTCTTTCCATATATATATATAT
>NW_021604755.1:529440-597454 GCF_004785775.1 Grammomys surdaster | reverse complement strand
AAAATTGAATTCCATTATGTGAGGTAATCTTCATGATTGTCCTGGTTAGTTTTATTGTCATCCTGACACAAACTAGAGTCCCCAGGGAAGAGGAAACCACAATGGAGAAATTACCCAAATCAGACTGTCCTGTGGCATATTTGTGGAGCGTTTTCTTGGTTGCTGGTTGATGTGATGTAGCAGGGTTTAGCCCACTGTGTGCAGTCTCACTGTGTGCATTATCATTCCTAGCCATGTGGGCCTTGGCTGTGTGTGAACTAGAAAGCCAGTCAGGAAACAGCTCTCCTCCAGCATTCCTGCCACTGCTTCTGCCTGAGCTCCTGCCCTGACTTCACTCAGAGATGGCTGTGAGCTGTAAAATGAAATAAACCCTTTCCTCCTCAAGTTGCTTCTGTTCATGGGGGTTTATCACAGCAATAGAAAGCAAACTAGGCTGCTGTGATGTGCAGATTTCTGAGAGAACAAATAAACTAAAAAGCTTCTGCGTTAAAAAAAAAAAAAGCAAACTAGGGCAATCTTCATTGGCTTACTTAAGACACAGAAATCTGTACTTATATTCCTACTGTTATAATTACCTACTGTTTCTCACAAACCACACTGGTTTTGGAGAAGCAGAACGAATAGCCAACCATAAGACTTAGAGTAACTAGCAGTAAGAAACCTGTAAACTTTGTTGGGGAAAGCTGCAAAAGAAAACGAGTAACTTCTGTATTCACCTACTTTAGAAGAAACAAGAGCACTTTGATTTTGCATGTTTACTCAGAAGTTATATTTCAAATAATAAACTAGGTCTAATATAGAAAAGGCTACGAGCCCATAATTAAAAATGTTATGCTATGGAATTCTTTGCACATCTACTGGGAGTCAGAACGATGAAAATTGAAGTTATTACATTGTGTTTTGTTACTGATTTAAAAGTGGAACAGCTGCTTCTGGGTTCCTGTCAGTTCGGTGCTGTGTGACCTTTGCACTAATGGGCTTCTCTGCAGCGTAGAGCCTGGCCGTACGAGTCTTCACTTTGACTCAGGACTGAGTTCCCCAGTTCTCCAACTGAAAAGTACCCTTGTATCAGAAAGTTTCTGTACAGTTTGCAAGTAGTGAGTGCTGTCCCAAGCTGAATGAGAGGCTTCCTGGTTAGATGTAGATGTCTGGACACCACAGTTCCGTCCTGCATAAGATGTGCAGCGGGGCTTCTTACCTTGTCTCCGGCTGTTCTCCACATTCTCTTTGCTTATAAACATTGGCTTTTATGGTAGAGACAACTTATTCCTAGTTTATGAGTTACTTTCAATACCTCTGTGGCCCAGTTAAACTGGAAGACAGAAACAGACATTTCTAAAACCACCTTCAGAAACCGCCATCAATGGGACAAAGAACAGCAACTCCACGTTAAGTGGCATTTGCATTATTTAATACTTAAACTTGCTAAATTGTGAGGCGCGCGTGTAATCGTCTCGCCAGCAAGAACGCACACGCCACACATATCAAGATCCTTCCGTAAGAACACGTTTATTCCCAAAAACAAAATGGTGGAAGAAGAAGACGAAGAAGACGCCAGGCCCGGGAAAGCACTGCTATATATACCCTAGAGCGGTGTGCTCACCTTTGATTGGCTGCTTACTCGTTGCGCGCCAAAACGCCGTGGGATGGGCTTTAACTTTGGCGGGCTTTTACCATGGCACATGCGCAATTTACTTGTTTACTAGGAAGAATCCCGGATGCCAGGCAAACGCGGCTTCAGCGGCTTCCTACACTAAATGAGTCTACTGTAGGAGAGTATTAATTGGTCCCACAAAGATTGTTACTTTTCAGATCTACAAGATGGCTCAGCAGGTAAAGTGCTTGCTGCCAAGTCTGGTTGGGGGTTGGGGGAGAGGGAGAACACAGGGTCCCACAGATTGTCCTTTGACCCTCCAAACTTCTTGTGTACACCCTCATGCTCCTCCCCTTTCTCACATACACGTCAGATAAATAACACATTTAAAACCATGTTAACACATGTCTAGCCAGGTCTGTGACCTAAGCACTCTGGAGACTGAAACAGAAGAATCACAATTTTGAGTCCATCCTGGGCTTCCCAGCAAAAGCCTGTCTTCAGAAGGGGAAATGCAGTATCCGTGGGGCATTGTTAACAGACAAGAGCTGAACTTCAGCGTCATCGCCCTAATAATGCAGTGATGTTTCTTCATTCAGAAATCAGTAAAGCACCCTGCTTGGGAAATTTACTGTCATCAGGCTCTAGGCTTTGTAAAGGAGACAGAAAATGAGATTCTTCTGATGAATAGGACTCAGTACCCCAGTGCAGCTGGATGAAGCCCTGCACTTGTGGAGTTTTACAATGATGGAAAGTGTATATCTGAACAGCTACATGATGTTATATGCTTTTATCGCTAACAAAGAAGAAAAGAAAAGTCTGTGTAAGGAAATATGTCTGGGATACTGGGGCTGGAGGAAGGTATCCTTCCCATAGCACAGTAAAACAGCACTCTGAGGTCCTGACATTAGAGCACAGGCCTGCAGCATGGAGAAAACCAAGTGAGTTCAAAAGCCTACCTGTTCTTAGACTGTGCCAGGACCAACAACACGGGTAGAGCTGAACAGAGAACAGCACATTCATGACTTAGCACTCATAAAGCAGAGGAAGGCGAGGTCAGGCCAGCCTGGGTTACACTGTGAGACCTTGCCATAGGAGAGAAAGAGGAGGAGGGAGAGAGCAGAGAGGTGTGCAGTGAGATCAGACCATAGGGATAAGTGCACAGAAATGACTTCAAGTCTTCCAGCATGAGATACTCAGCTACTGGGGGTGTTCTCGGCTCTCGGTGGAAAGGTGGCTAGAGGGGACAGTTGGAGGCTCTAAGAGAGCATTGCTTCCGGGAAGGAGATGATAGCATTGAATTAGGGCGGACTGGTAAGGGGAGCAGTGGTGATACTTGGGAGGCAGAGCCGCCAGATTATTCCAGATAGGAGTCAGTTTTCAGGGAGGGAGAGAATCAAAATGACTCTAGCTGACAGGTTGGAGAGTATAGGAGTTGTGTATCCAAGACTGTGGACAAGATAAGTAGGTTTGAGTGAGGGGGCTCGAGAGTTTTGTCCTGGTAGCAATAGTTTCCAGAGCCTCTTAGTCACCTATTCGGGAAGCCATAGGATGGAGGCTAGAATTTGTAGCATTTGGCCAGGGCTTAGACATACACAGGAAGAGTTAGGAAATAATATTAAATAGAATCACTAAGAAATTAATTAGAGACAGGCCCCAGCTTGAAACACGGGTGGTCTAAAAATGAGAAGGCAGTAGGGTGAGGGCGCCCTGCAGAGACAGACAGGATGGGTGTCAGGGCTTTGCTTTAATATCTGTTTTCTTGTGGATCCTTAAGCTGCTTTCTGGATCTGAAAGACACCAGTTTATTGAGGTATCAGTAGCATATTAGATGCTAGTGCATAGCAAACGCTCGTTTGTGTTTGTGTCTGACAAAGCATTCGAGAGTCCTCCGAGAGCATGTGCAAGGGTGGAGATCGGCTTTCCTTGCTTACTCCGTTCCTCAATTTAAGCTACTCTGACACCTAAGCTGTTTTGTAAATGCATTTGCTGTAAGAAAATGAGGATGGGTTAAGATTAGCTGAACACGAAACATTCTTCATGCTGTTCACCGGGAGATATGTCTGCAGGTGAGTGGACCACAGTGTCTCCCTTGGGAAGGGGCTGTGCACTTCCTCTTTATGAGACTTGTGCGATTACTATGTAATCTTTTTAGCTTTGGCTACTAAGACACTTAGACTGTTTGTGTTCAGTGTATAATAAGTATTTCAAAATTGACTTGGACATTTATATACTCTGCTTTTTCTATTATTAGCTTTTACTTTTATTTGCATTATGTTATTACATTATCATGAATATAAGCTACCTTAAATCCTTTTTGAATTGAGCTGTGATATTGAGAAAATGTAAACATATTAGGCTATAGCAATAAGAGAATATATTATTTGGGCATTCATTTAAGCTATAATGCTGTATTACATGTGAACATTATATACAACAACAAAATATACACAAAAGTGCAGGTGTTAATACTTTTCAAAAAACTGGCTAAAGCATTTAAAGTAATGTTTTTAAAACGTCAGAGAGATTATAGAGTCGTAAATTAACAGGCAAGAGAGAAGTTGAGCATCCAGAACAGCGGAGAAGCCCTAAACCATCTTCCCCAGAAAGTGTGATGGACTTTCAGAGAACTGGAGTCTGTACGTAGACAGATCAGTCAGAGTTGGAAAGAATCAGAAAGAACAAAGTTGGGGGATCTGGCAGGAAGCCCTTTCCTACAGCAGTTGGCGTCCAAGGTCAGAGGAAAGTTAGATGGGACCTGGGACAATATGGAGAGAATCCAGACCTGCTGGGACTTCCTAGACTTGTTGACTTGTACCCTGGGCACCTGCTGCTGGGGCTTGCCCCTGCCGCTGAGATGTCTAGAGAAGTTTCTAGGTTGGTTCTTAAACTCGATTTTTAAGCATCTCCTTACAGATGGCACGTGCTGTGGCCAAGCCAGTGGGGATGGGAGAATAACCCTCTCAGGAGGGACTAAGGAGAGCTGACATGAAGTGTTTTCTCCCACTGGGAAGACCAGGTGGCATGGTGTTATCAGAGACCATCACTTTGATTCTCATGGGCCAGTTTAGTGACAGGGACCTCAGTGTGGAGAGTTAGGACAGTAAGAAACAAGTCATCAGTTTAGTGTCTGTCCTAAAAACTTAAAGTAGTAAGCTATTATAATAATAAACCCTTGCTGCTGAGTAGTGACTGCTGTGTCGTTTGTCAATATTTTGTCTTTTAGCCAGAGTTGCTGTGGATGAAGATGACGACAATGCTGGGCAACCCAGTGATGACAACGAAGACGAGGAAGACTACGAGCCGACGGATGAAGATTCTGACTGGCAACCAGGAAAGGAAGATGAGGAGAAGGAAGATGTGGAAGAGCTCTTGAAAGAAGCAAAAAGGTTTATGAGAAGGAAAAAGTAGCTGTTCTGCAGCGACTTAACACTCACATTTTCTTTTTCTCTGTGGGAAATAATCATTCTCCTCTTTTAATAGTTCTTTGCACTTGAAACCTTGAAGCACCAGCCTTCAGTGAAATAGGTGGAATGTGTGCTGTGGCCTATTTTGGTGCCTGTTTAATGCATCTGTCAGGGGAAGCAGGTAAAGACGCTGGGCGACTGGTATGTTTCATATACTGTACATACTGCTAATAAAAAGCTATAGGTTGTACAAACCTTTGATCTTCTGCTTAGAGGTCTTTATTGCGTACCCTTCAAGTTTAGCCAGGCAACTATAGAACAGTGGGAGAGCATAGCCTCACACTACTGTTGAAAGAGTCCTTCACAAAGCTAGACTTGAACAAATGATAGGCCACAGTGTGCTCTGTCTCTAATGTATTAGATGTGGCTTTGTGATTTCATATGCGGCTTTTGTCCTTTGAATCCTGAGAAACTATTAACAAATAGATGCTGAAAATGATCCTGTTAACCTACAGGGTAGTGGTACTCGCCTTGCAAGGAAATGGTTTTTGCATCCACAACTACGAGTGTAAATCTGTGAGAGTGTAAAAAAGACTGAAGAGCACTTCAGTTGCTCTCACATGCCCTGCCCGCTTACTTTAGGATGCAGAGAAGCTTCTAGCCACAGTCTTCTCCGAGGGTCGCCTGAGACAGGTGAGTTCTCTGCCATGGATAGGGTTCTGGCCTCTGAAGAAGCCTCTGCTCCAAGGAGTGGAGCATCTCTGGTTTTACGCAGCTTACACTTTTCACTCTGAGCAGTCTGTGCAGATTGGGGGTTCATCAGATCATGAAGCAGCAAGCCAAAGCTCCTTGTCATTCTCTACTCCAGAGGAAATAAAGTGCGCATCTTAGAACAAAAGGTGTCACATATGTTTTCTTGGTATTTATGAGTCTCTCCATGTAATTGTACAATGTTAAAGTTTACTTAAACTGAAGACAGAATAAATATTTCCCTATTATCAGTAGCTGTGGCCTATTTGCAAACTTGTTTTCCCTTCTGTGTCAGGTTCTCTAGACAGAACTGATAGGATGTACGATACAGGGGATTTGTTAGATTGGCTGCCATGGGGAGGGCTGTGTAGTCCATATGGCTGACTTCACCCTGAAGAGACAGAGAACTAGCAGCTGTCCAGTGCATGAAGCTGAGTGAAGTCCTCAGCAGTCCAGCCTGGCATGGTGGCCTAGCAGATCCCAGAGAGCTGCTGGTCCCTGTTCTTTGGAAAGCCAAAGAAGCGAGATTCCATGTGTTGGCCTAGGAGAGCCACACAGGCAGAAGTAGGGCTGACATAGTCACCAGCAGGCAGGGGAGGGATGCCCCAGAAACAGCACAGCTTTCCCACTGCTTTAGATCTGCACTGCTGGGTGGCAGCCCCCTCTGGGGAGGGTCTCCTCCCCTCCCCCAATTAATCCTTCTGGGAAACACCCTCACAGCCCTGCCCAGAGGCACATGTTTTAGCTAAACCTAGATCCAGTCAAGTGACAGACTAAGATTAATACACCTTCTGGTGTCTCTGTTCTTGAGGGGTTGATGAACCTGTGAATCTTTGGACTTCTTTCCATCCTGCACTGACGCAATCTTTAAAGGGTTCTTTAACCCTTCCACTCAGTATAAATCCAGAGAGGCTGAAAGCCTCTGAAGAACTGTAGGTAGCACCTACAGAGCATTATTCAAACATTACATATGCCAAGTGCTGGTTGGTCAATGACTGAGTAAAGAATCCACTAACCGCACAATGGAATATCTGGCCATAACAAGAAGTGAGGCACTGATACGGGGTGCAGTGTAATCCTTGAAAACATGCTGGGAAAAGCTAGACACCAAAAACCATACATGATAGGAGCTTGTTTGTATAAGATATCTAAAATGGGGACATCCTTGGAGACAAAGCAGAGGTTGTTAGGGGCCTTCAGAGGTAGATAGGGAGGTTGCTGGTGCATATGAAGTTAGTTTTTGAGAAATACGAAGATTGTAAAATTAGGGGTGAGAACTGGACAATGAGAGTAAGCAAAAGTGAAGGAGGGTACACATAAAAAGTGAGTTAGTGCTTGAGAGAGTCTCAGTGAAGCTGAGAATGGTCTTGAGTAGAGCAATTTTTTTTAATTTTATTTTTAATTTTTTTTTATTTGCCTACATGTTACGGGTACTGGGATTATAGGCATGTGCCATTAGGAACTGTAAGCCCAAATAAACCCTTCCCTTCCATAAATTACTCTGGTCATGTTTTTATCACAGCTACAGAAAAGTACCTGATATGATGATTTCCCCCTGCCCTTTTTCCCCCAACCCTATGTGCTGACCCTACCCCCTGGTTTTTCAAATCATGACTTCTATTTCTTTGATTGTTATTATGTATATAGTTCTAACTTATATTTATAAAACCCGAGTTTCAACTTGGTTGTGCATTAGAATTCTTCAGAAAAAATTTTAAAGAAGTGCTGGGCTCCATCACAGACCTTTGGGTCAGAATTTTTCAGTTGAGCACTGGTTCTAGTGGCAAACAAATAGATCTTCACACTGTAGTCTGACATCAAGGATGAGATGCTGTTGAAGGAGATAGAGGACAGACAGAGTGAGCCTCTTATGTGGGTCACAGGTGAGCAGCACAGCCCCAACCGTAAGGACCAAGCATCTCAAAGGAAAACGGTACCAGAGATACTCATTTTCATGATAAAGATAGGAGCCATAGCAAGTACTCTTTGAAACCAAACTATAAGTTCAAGGTTTTCCTCATCAGCATCCTATATTAATCTGCACATTTTAAACTCTATTAAGTGTGAGCTCAGCCTCTCACTACCAGCTGTAACCGGAGAACTCAGATATGTGCAGGGGAGAGTCAGATCTCTGGAGCCCATAGAGGAGACCTTTAGTAACAAACTCCTAGAGGATGAGAAAAATAAACCTGTCCTTATTTCATTTCCTGTTGCTGCAATAAAATACTTATAGACAAAAACAACGCAAGGAGAAGAGGGTTTATTCTGGCTCACAGTTCAACAGTCCATGGTCCACCATGGAGAAGCTGGGGCAACAGGAGTTGATCTCACTGTATCCATATTCACTCAAGAAGTAGGAAGTGGTGGACGCTTGTAGTGGCCATCCTTCCCCATTTATGCATACCAGGATCTCCTGCTCAAGGGATGGAAGGAAGGAAAGGAGAAGGGAGATTCTAAATTCTCTCAACAACATCAATCACCACACTAATGTGAAATTTTAATCTGAATAAAATCATCTTAGTGCAAAAAAATCAGATGGGAATTTTAAGTTATAAATAATTATGTTGTGTGATATGCAAATATATACTTGATAAATATTTTGTTTTAAATGTATAAGAGAAAAGATTAAGAATAAATGAACCGGGTGTTTTGCCCCTCCCCCCCCCAAAGCCAGACAGAAGTATCTATATAAAACCAAGAAAAGCAGGACAGACTGTAGTAAAACTCTTAAGATAAAGGACTAAAAAAAGGAATAGACTTAATTAATAAACAAAACACAGTCTTTGAAGTGATCGATAAAATAGTCAACTCTTAACAAGACAGGAGTTAGAGATGGAAAGCTTTCAACTCTAAATAGGAATATTCTAAAGTTTGCAAAGGGGTATATATAATTTTTTGTCAGTTATCAGATCTACATGAATATGACTTTTAGAAAAATACAATTGGTTAAAATTTACTTCTAGAGAGATTTTTAAATCTTAATAGATTCAAGGAATAGGAATAGGAAATAGTCAACTCTCAGCTCACTGAATCCTGACTTTACGCGTTACGTCAACCAAACCTTAATTCACAAACTAGCTTTCCTGTTAGAAATCTTGAGATGTGGGGAAGTGGGGAGCATCACAGTCATCTGAAGGCACCACTGGAAACCTTAACCTCACCTTGAACATAGAACGTCCTACTGACTGACCAGCTACCCCGCACTGCAGTGAGACAGCAGACCTGGCAGGGCGAGGCTGCAGATTCGAGGGACTTCAGTGCCAGGAATGGATCCATGTACTCCATCATGAGTTTTTAGGATAAAGTCTGTATTCTAGAAGCAACCACAAGTCATGCTTGGCCACCCATCCCCTTATGCCAGTTACAGAGTTACAACATAAATAAATAAATAAATAAATGAATGAATGAATGAATGAATGAATGAATGAATGAATGAATAAAAATGTCTATTTAGTGTGGTGACATGGGGAACAGGGGCAAAGGCATCTGATAGCACCAAATGCAGGCATGAGCAAACAGTTCTTGGTCATCAGCTTTTCAGATCTAAGCACTTAAAATTTTCAGTGTTAAGTGTTAATTGGCCAGATCTTTCTATAAGTCAATATAATCATAGCTATTAATATTGAAGTATTTGACTCAGCTATTCCTATTTTAGGAAACTGTTCTATAGACACATTTGAAGCTCACTATGAAGATGAATACACCAAGAAATATGGCTCTATCTATACTAATTGGGGAAAGGAAAACAAGCGATGAAATAACGCAAAAGGAAGCTCTAGGCAGAAATTTTTTTGCAACTTACTTTTACTAAACATTCAACCTCTCTTCTAGCCCACCACCCAGCAGAGGTAGTGGAAGAGAAGAGTTATTAGGATATGAGGGAAGTGGATCTGTTCAGCAATAGTTCTTTGGGGCGAGCTCGATCTTCTTTGGCAGCAGTTCAGTCCTGTAGCAAACACCGAATACGACTCAGCAGCTGCAGACCAGTTCTCTACGCAGGCAGACACCACACATGAACTGGCAGCTTCAGTCCAGTCATGAAGAAACCTCAAGGCTTGGCAACCAGCCTGAGGCCTCAGAGTTGGCAGGAAGTTGAAGAAACCTCACAGGCAGTTCAGTTTCTCTCAATGGAGCATTACCACAAGTGGAACTCAGCAGAGCTAAGTAAGGTGAACCAACACATGCCTGTCCTTAGCGAGGAATAGTGAGGTGGAGCAAAGCAAACCAATACCCCTCTCCCACGGTCTGTGGGGTCGTATTTACACTCCTCCATCATGTGTCCTTTCACGTGTTCGCTATAGCAAAACATCCTTTCACCTGTGTCTGCTTCAGGAAAACATTCTTTCATGTGTCTGGTTTAGGAAGACATCCTATAACTCCTGTACCCCAGCAAAACATTTTGACATACCTGACTTTCCAAAGAAACTAGAAGTTTCCTCTTCAGGACGCAACCTAAAATGTCCCTCAGTGAGAGAGGGGAAAAGTTATGTATACAAATGATAGCATTAACTCATGGTGAATTCACCAAGGTGAATAATGAGTCCAGTATAATTATATGCAAAGTAGTTATCTGTATATGTATTTGCATATTAATAGAAAATTGCTAGACTACATACATAACTGCTGTAGAACTGTCCTCCAAATCAGGATGGCCATAGGGAGGGCAGGCCCTCGGTGGAAACTGTCAAACTCAGTGGACATACAAGTATTCTGGCTGAATCATATCAAAATGTGTTTGACACTTGTGCCCCAAATATATGTTTCTGGGACTTATGTTTGATTCTGGAAGTTAAAGAGACAGCATGCCATCTCAAGATGAAGCTCTTGGAGACCAGGTAAACTGTTATTTCTGGTGGCACAGAGATGTTTCTATCAAGGAACTGTCTGACTAAATTGGACTAATGCTCCCCACCTATTCCCTGAGGGTTTCCACTAAAACAGAAAACAACATCTTTTTAACTGTTAGAATTTTGGGAGGTTTTATGGATTCCTGGAATATTCCTCATCACAGGTTAAACAATGACTCCCTGGCCCACATCTGATGCCTGGACTTCCCTTGTATTCTCCAAATTCCAGCATAGCCTTGTAGGGCAATATGAGGTGGGGGAGTTGGTGGAATCATGTGTGCGCATCTGTGTGTGCGTGTGTGTGTGTGTGTGTGTGTGACACTGTGAGTGTGTGCGTATGAGTTGTGTGAGTGTTTGTGAGTGTTGTGTGAGTGTGTGTGTGAGAGTGTGTGTATATCTTAGAGTATCTGTGTGAGTCTGAGTGTGTCTGTAGAGGCATGAAGTAAAATAGGGTGAGCCCAGAGTGATGCATTTTTACCCCAGAAGCCATTGCACTGTCTGGAGATTTGCTCACTTTCTGTGGTCCTCCACCCCCCACCCCCCCCGTGATGCTATTGAGTGATGAATCACGTTTCTCTGGATGTCTGGGAGCGTGAACTCTGCCACAGTGCTGACGTTGCTGGGTCAGCAGTGGACACAGAGTGCTCATCTGTGGAGTACGGCTGGGAGGATGGCAAGCAGGGTACACAGAAGCTGAAGACCTCAGACTGATGCACGGCACGGCACAGCATGGCACGGCGAGGCACGGCGAGGCACGGCGAGGCACAGCAGAGCACAGAACAGAACAGCACAGACCAGCACTGCAGAGAACAGCACGGTACAGCACCGCACGGCACAGCACGGCACGGCACAGCACGGCACCGCACGGCACAGCTCGGTATACCACAGTACTCTCTCACCCCTGTGCTTAGGTAGGGCTTGCAGGATATTTGTAATTGTATTAATCTTATTGTATTAATGTTGGTTTAGTGAAAGGTTATCATCAGAACTCATCTCTTTGGCTTAAAAAAAAACAACAAGTTATTTGTTCCAAAACAGATTAAGCAAACCATACCAAACATCCTTGGTTACCTATTGGAGAAACTTACCTCTTTCGACTGTGTTGGGAGGTAAATTCTTGACAGGAGCTACAATTTAGGTGCTTGGCAGGTCTAATTAAGAGGCACAGATGGATGCCTGATAGTCTTCATAGATTCAGTACTTGTTTCTAAATAACAGCTGACAACTCAAAGGTGGTATTAATCACTGTGTCTAAATATTAGTCATGCCAGCTGGGAGATGGCGCTTTCATGGCTTAGCTCTTTTCCATTCTGTATAAAACAGCTTCTGGGAATTAGCTACGATTTCCTAGCCAGGGTACATGTTTGTTGCTGAGGTAAAGTTAATACGGGTCTTTTAGAATGCCTAACTAACTCTGCGTGATGGTCTGGCTATTTACTGAGACAATGTCTAGGAATGAAGGTGGTCATGCAAGCACTTATCAAATATTCCCCCCTCCCCTGAATTCCAAATACATACAGGGGCTTCATGAGGAAAAGTTCCGTGGGTCTTCAGAGCTCCGTGTGCAACACGCTGTGCCAATGTGTTTAACTTGTTACAGATTTATGTGCAGCTGAATGCTGAGGCTTCTGGGAGGAAGTTTTAGATCAAGTACATGTTGCCATTAAGGGAAAGCTTGACTCTGAAGTTAGGAAGCAGAACAAAGGCCACACAAGTTACGCTTCTTGGCAGGCTGAACCTTTCCTCAAGGATGTCCTTGATACTTCCAGGTAGGCACAAGTCGGACAGGCAACCCACACTAAAGACTAAACAGTGAACTCTGCCTCCCCACCACGTCCCACATTGGCTGCTTCTCTTCTATTGCGTGAACTTTGCTCTGCACAAGCCAACTCCTTGTTCTAAGCCGACCCAAGCTCTTGTTTGTACAGGGTGAGGAGCCATCTCTTGCCAGCCTGGAAAGTACTTCTTTCAACCATTCCTTATGCAAAACTGCAGTGACGAATCTCTTGGGCCCAGAGGCAGATTCAAGCACGAAGTCTGGAATTTCTCAGAGTAGACTATTCAAAAGGAGTGTAATAGGAAGTTCCAAGCAGTGGCGAGAAAGGACTAGAAGAGTAGTTAGTGTGTATGGTATACATGTAAGAATTGATTTAAAAAATAAATTCTTATATATAACTTATATATAAATTTATATATACAAAAGATATTTATATGTATACACACACATGTGTGTGCGCGCACGCACACACACACACACGCATAGCTTTCTCTGTCTTCTATGATGGCAATGCCGTTTACTATCAAGTACAGGGTGGCAGCATTCCGTCATCCAGCGTGGCACAGGGCTTTATGGCACTCAGCTTGGATGATGCATAGAATCAAAGGCAGACAGAACCAGATGTGATGGTTAGTGTTTATTGTCCACTTGGCGGGCTCTGGATTACCTGGAAAGTAATCTCTAGGCATACCATTGAGAGCTGATGTCAATCAGGGAAACTGAGGAGAAGACGCACCCTGAATGAAGGCAGCAGCATGACCTGGACTAGTGTTCTAGATTACATGAGAAAGCAAAGCCTAGCCAACACCAGCATCTGTGGCTTTCCGCTTCCTGTGGTCCAGTGCCTCCGAGTCCCTGTTGCTATGAGTTCTCTGCTCTTGGAGAATGAACCCTGTGCCATGTGAAGCATGAGGGCAAATACCTCACCCCAGAAATGGAATCCACAGTGGACCAAAGTAATGACATCACCAAAGTCCAACTAGCTGAACCAATGAGTTTATTGAGGTTACAGGAGTACGCATGAGGTCACCAGAAGCCCACCTCAGCATGAATGACAGCTCACAAAAGCTGGAGCCCCAGGACTCCCTGCACAACCTGCTCAACACGTCCAAGAATCTCTTGAGCACTCTTTACTGTTTATACAACCTTGGTGAGGGAGGGGGCTATGAATCTGGGAATATTCCAGAATTTCCTTAAATCAGTTATTTACTTCCTAGGTCGTAATGAGTCTCCTTTTAGAATTGTAGTCTCTCATGACATTTCCCCGAGGATAGAATGTTTCAGTTTAGAGAAAGTTGGTATTCGAGACCCTGGCTGTGTGAACTGAAACCAATCTTTCCTTCCATGGCTGACATTGGACAAGCATTTTGTCACACCATGGTGAGTGACCAAGAGAGAGAGCTGGTGCTGAGAACTGGGGCCACTGTTGTAGTTAACTCCACTGTGTGGTTCTTAGGCTGTTGGAACTGCCTTGTGGGAAAATGTGGACATGTTTGCAACTTTGGGCTAGAAAACTTCTTGAATGCTTCAGACAGAACTTAGTGGGTCATTCTGATGGGATTTGGAAAAATCAGAAGAAACAGAAAAATGCAGACCATAGAAGGTTGTGTGGCTTCAGCAGGGAACAAGGGATCTATCAGGAACTGGGCTAGGGGCCATTTTGTGTGATATTTTAGGCAAGAATCTTGTTTTGTTCTGCCCTGAGAACTTGAACATCATTGAAGGCTGAGGCATGAATCCTGCTTAGTGCCCTATTCCAAGTCTACAGAGATAAAGACCAAAAAGTTGGGAAGATAAATTTAGATTTTTTTCTTCTAAAGTAAAGTCTGTTGACAAGGAAAGGGTGTAAAACAGTTAAAGGTTGAAACCAAGGAGCATGGTAAAATAGAGACTACAACCTTTAAAGAAAAGGATCCTGATAAACAATGGGACAATAGCAAATGTGACCTCAGGGTAAGACTGCACTTGTAAAGGGCTCTAAATTGTAAGAACACAAATTTAGTAGAAAAGAGACAGCCTGAGCTGAGAGTGAAGGAGAAGAGTCCTCCAAACCCTCAAAAGCAAATGTCCAAGGAAGTGTTTGCTCGAGTTCAGCAAGAAATGAATGCAGCTGTGGTCTCAGGCACACAGGCGACATCTCCAACCTAAGCTGGAACTCAGCATCGTTTATATAGTGCTAGTTCTTCAGGTATCAAAGATGCAAAGTTTGGACCATGTGAAGTCTTACTCCAGGGTTCAGAGAGCAGCTGAGGCCTGACTACGTGTGGCAGGGTCAGAGTTCCTTCAGTGAGGCTCTCAGAGGCCACCGCAGGAAGCTGTAAAGGACACATTTTACCTTATGTTTTTACTCCACCCCAAACCAGTTCTGTCTAGATCAACCCATCTCCCTTGCTTTGGGATATGTTCTGAGACATGTTTGTATAGAAATTATCAAGGGGTTGCAGAAGGGCATAGCTTACTTCCATTGTTTAAAACAGATATGCTGTGCAGTACGGCACAAGTCAGCAGCATAGGTAAGAGGAGAGTGTGTTCATAGTGTGTGCATCTGAGCCACGTGCACTGCTAGGAGAGGGATGTGTGGACAGCACAAACCACGTGAGTGCCAGCTTGCTGAGCTCAGCCTGGCTACCTCAGAGCCCCAGGATTTGTTTCTTTTCCCTGCTGCATCTCAGCCTGGTTTGGGGTAACCGTTCCTTGCTGCGCCTCACTGTCCCTTTTGGAAGGGTGATGTTTATTCTGTGCTCATGTGTATTTTAGCCGTACAACTTGTCGTTTGATGTTGTAGATGTTAAGAGATTGCCTTGAGTCTCATGTGAGACTTTGGGCTGTCTTAATCTGTGCTGCTGTTCTTAAAGGCTGTGGGAGCGTTTGGAATCGGATGGAATGTATTCTGCTTTTTATGAGATGGCCATGAGCCTGTGGGACAAAAGGTGAAGGCTTATGGCTCAAAAGTGGTAATTTTAGGTGTTGGGTGAACAAGGGATGGCCCTCTGCTGGTCAGTATTGATGCTCAATTTGGCAGGCTCTAGAATCTCTAGGAGACAGGCCTCTGAGCATATTCTTGAGTTATTATTTGGATAAGGGTAGTTATGGTGGGAAGACTCACCCTGACCATGAGAGGAACCATTCTCTGGGACGGAGGCCTGCTCTGCACACATGGAAGTTAACCAAGCACATTCAGGGCTCCCTGTTCCTTGCCTGTGGCTGTGTGAGCCGCTGCCTCAAGCTCTGTCACAATAGCTCCTCTGCTGTGACAGATGGAACCCTAAAATCTGGACTCAAAACAGGCCCTTTCTTTCTAAGTTTCTTTAATAAGGTATTTTGTTACAACAACTTTATTTTTCTAAAATAACTGGGAGGGGGGGTTGTAGTTTCAAAGGGATGATTCCATTTTACAAGATCCCTGTCAGTTGTGGGAGTTGGGCCTGTTGTCCTGCTGACGGACTCCTTGTAGTTCTGTTAGCAATAAGATCCCCTGAAGCGGCCACCGGGATGGCATGCTTGTCTTTTCCTAGTGAGCCTGGACTGCTGAGACTGAGAGTCGGTTCCTGGCCTTGGAAAGGTAAGGATAAAGGGTAGACAGGAGGAAGGAAGGGTGCAGGGGCTGCCAGAGGTCATTCCTCCCCTAAAATATCCCCAGCAGATGGCCACGTCTAACTGTAACCCTTCCCAAGGAATTATCCTTCTGCAGGATAGCTAGACGTGGGTGGAAAGGTCTACATTTCACCGCGCTAGGTTCAGATGGGTTCCGCTTTTGAGGCATGCCGCTGATTATTATAAATGAATTTTTGATGCAAATCTTGAGCATTAGAAGGAAGGGTAGGTGTGACTGAGGATGTTTGCCTAGGTATGAGGCTGACGTCCAGAGCCCTGACCCAACATGGAAGGCATGGTTGGTTGTACTACCCGAGTCACCAATGGTCTAGTTTTTCTGAGGGTGACGGCACTCTTTATTCTCACCCAACACTTAGCCCCGTGCTGGGTACTGAGCCTATTCACAGCCAATGAAGTCCAGGTCCATCTGCTAAGTGGTAGATTGTCTGCGACACAGGGAACACTATAAACGTTTCCATGCGAGACATCCAGATTACTCAGTGTTAAAAACTAACTCCAGTGGAGATACTGAAGAGCTCGTGTGCGTGGTGGGGTGTGTTCAGGCATGTCTGCAGTGTGGAAGAGCACAGCAGGAGAACCCAGACCTTCATAGGTGTCAGGTGCATGCTTGGCTATTTAATTTTTAAAGTTTCAAAGCTTTTAGTTTTGTTTTCAAAGTCTTATCATGTTTATCTAATTCAAGGTAATGTGGAAAGTCAATTTCTTCTCTATACTCATCGGTGTATCAGAAAAAAATATTAAAAGTGATTGAAAACATGCCATAAGTGGTTTATTAAATTCATCAAAGATTAGCTCATATCTCTGGACTTTCCTCTCAGTATCTTTCAGCCAGACCTCAGCCTCCGAAGGTATTTCTCTTTCAGTGTCGTGACTAAAGATGTATCTGGCAAGACTGCAAGGGGCATCTTCATTCAGTGTCGCCTTGACTGAAGAAGTCCTTCTAATGACCCAATGGATGAAGTATCTTCAAAAACTACGTAGGTGGGCCAGTGAGATGGCTCAGTAGGAAAAGAAACCTCCTGCCAAGCCTGGGAACTTGAGTTTGATTCTTAAGCCCCACACGGTAGAAGGAGAGAGCCAACTCTCAAAAGTTCTCCTCTGACTGCTACATGTGCCATGCACGTGAGTAGACACACACACACACACACACACACATAAACACACACACGCACGAATAAATTAAAAAGTATAAAAAACCACAGAAGAATATTTGTACTGAATCATGCAACTGAATACTGGGGAAACTACAACGTGTCATAGTTAAAGAACATTTGCATTTTATAATATGTAATGATTTCATTTCAGTAAAATTAGAGAAAGCAGACAAGCAGAAGACACAGCATATAAACCACGTGTAGCTACTGCCACCGTCACCCCACCAGGGGCAACTCCTCTTTTGTAGTCTATTCCTGTTTTGCAGTTGGCAAGTTAGACTAGCGTGAAACGAACTCACCAAGGTTACAAGGGAAAACTAACAGCAGTGATAGGCTAAGAAGGGAGTCACGTGACCACGACTGCTTCCTCACATGCCCCATAGCAGCAGTCATAGCTAATGCGTGCCACTCTGCCCTCCACTCCCCCCCAACCCCCGCCCCAACTCACACAAGTTCTTTTCAACTTCTGAATCCAACCATAATTAGTGATGTGTACAGGAATGGAATTAATACTCTCACGTGGACTATACCCCCTTGGGCCTAAACTTACAAAGTGCGTGAGTTCTGGTTTTTATCTTGTACTTTGATTTTGCTTTAAGGCCCCACTGATACATCACTGTCGTGGAGAACTGGCTACCGAATAGAGCAAGCTGCCATAAAATGGTGAGATGGGTGCCCGCTTAGCACCATTCCTTCAGACATAGACGATTTTGAAAGAGGAAATTCTGATTGGAGACCCAAAGGCCGCATTATGGTAATCGCAGCTGGTTTCCTGCGTTAAATGTCTTCCTGCTTCTGTTTCTGGCAGTGACTGACAGTTGGCTTAATCTAATCCAAGCACTGATTGCTTTTCTTGACCTTTACTAAGAAACAAAAATTTTGAGTGCTGGACATAAGTGGGGTGTTTAATGTGGGAAGAATAATGTGTGCGTCACTCTTGGCAGCCAGGAGATCTGATTAGCTGTGCCGTCTATATCCTACTCCAGAGTGGGATGGGGTGTGGCTGGGTAGTCGCCGGTCTCTTCCAAGTCAGGCATGCTGGTCTCTGGTTGAGTCAAAGAGGCCTGTAGCTAACCACTGCTCTCAAGTGATTCCCAAGTCGTTTTTATTTGAATCATCCCAGTCGGTTACAGTTTTCTTCGTGGTGACTGAGTTGAACAAACTCTTTACCTTTTTCCTTCATTTCTTCCCCCCAATTCCCCGCCTGCTTCCATATGTGCTCTCCGCGCCCTCTCCTGGGAGGACTGGGTAGCGCACCAACTGATCTGCCATTTCCCCACCCCCTCCCTGCCAAGTGTGGACTGCAGGGCACTTCAAGCTTTGCAAGGATGAAGCCATTGGACCTTCCATGTCTCCAGCATATACTTGGTACCCGATGTGGTGAACACACTACACTGCAGCTTTTACTTGTATATCCAAAGTCATTTATATGACCCATCTTTCATTTACTGTGTGGTCTTTTAAATTCCACCATACTTTCTTCTTTTTTTTTTTTTCTTTTCCTTTTTAGTTTTCAAGACAGGGCTTTATTGTGAAGCCCTGGCTGTCCTTGAACTTACTCTGTAGACAAGGCTGACCTAGAACTCATAGATCGCTGTCTGTGCCTGTCTCCCGAGTGCTGGGATTAAAGGCGTGCGGCACCACTGCTCCATTTGCTCCAGCAAATCTTTCTAAATCCCTTTCTAGAAAATCCTTGGGAGAAAAGTTTCCCCTGTGTATCTGGCTACTCCAGAACCTGCCTGGGCATTTCCTGTACCCAGTTGTGATCTGCTTTGACATCTGTCCTCTCCTGGGAGTGGTGAGCTCAGTCTGTGGGTGGCAGCCCTCCTCTGTGAACAGAATCCAAGAAAAGTAATCACGACTTTCGGAAGCATGTTTTCTGGAGTGCAGGTGTGCACATGACTCCTGTGTGACTGGCTACCCTAAACCTACTGCTTAGTAACATGCAGAGATGCTAATGTTTTTGAAAATATATATTTAATAACCAACAAATGAATTACATTTTATCAGCAGTTTTGTAAAACTGTTGTATTCAAACTTTTTAAAAAATAAAAATGAAAAATATACATGTACGTGCAATTTATAAAAATTGCATATTCTGACTTTAGATAACAGTCATTTTATTCTTTGTATAGATTCTTGTACATTAGTCAGTTTCTTAACCTTATCTGTTTTTTATTCTGTAACATGAGTATTTTACTAAAAATTAAAAAAATATGGCCTTATTTTTACATCTTCAGAGTTGTCAAGTATGGGAAATCAACTTGAAATCATTTTATTTTTCTTTGAAGAACACAAAGTTGTTAGTGATAAAGTACCTACTATAGATGTGGAAGTATTCAGTGACCTGAGAGCAAACTTTGCTAAATAGAGCTGTCCCAAATAGATTTAGTTTTCTATCGATAGGAAGCTATGCCAACTCAAACATCTTTGTATTTATATTTATAGTCCACTATCCTGTGCCTCCACTTAGGATGTCTTTCTACCATCTATTTTTATACAATAGACACATCAAATATATGTTCAGCAGAGGACCGTAGATGCACTAAAAATCATAGATCTACTCAATGTCTTCTGGTTTCAGCACTGGGCATGGTTATAAATAGCAGCTTCATCAAAATTTCTTCTTGCAGGGACCAAAAAGTTTTAAGATGCAAAGAAATCCCCCCCCCCAGAAAAAAGAGAATGGTAATTTCCCCATCTATAATCACACAAATATAAGTAAGATTAAAGTCCCCATCAATGTGGATGCACAGGTATCTCTGTAGTGGGACAGAGTCCCTCAGGAGTGTGCCCAAGAGGACTACAGCGAGACCATGTGGTAGATCTATTTCCAGATTTTTGAGAAGCCTCCACACTGATTTCCATAGTGACTGAACTAGGTAACGCTCTGATCAACAATGAATAAGTGTTCCTCTCTGTTTACAATACCTAGAATGGAAACAGTCCAGATGCCCATCTAGCCTTGGATAATGGACATGTGCAACATTTACACAACAGAGAATTATTCAGATGTGAAGAAAAAGGAAATAAAAAAATAGTTTCTATGAATCAATACAATCACCCTATGTAAACTTGTCGGTCTTCTCTTCAGGAACGTACAACTGCCGGCAGGAGAGAACTTGCTGATATTTTCTCTTTCCCAGTACAGGTTTTCTCAATGGATGCTGTATCATTTTTGCTTAATGTCTTCTAAATCCCAGACTGTTTGTCCCTTGGAAGTTGCAACCAGTCTGGCATTAACTAGCATCAGATCATTCCCACGGAGAAAGTGCCTCACAGCGATGGCCTGGCTTACAGGCATGCTGCTCTCATAGACGTTCCTCTGGGAAGCACTAGGCACTGTGAAACGCTGGCCGGGGTTTTGGCTTAGCTCCTGACACCTGACGGATTTGATGACCATATACAGGCAGTACAGGTTAGAATACTTGATGCCTGTGGGAGCTTCTGGAGGGCTGATAGAGATCGTTTGTTAATCTCATTACCTAGCACCAAAGAGTTAGACTACTGGAGGTGACTAATTAATATACCACTGAGAAAGTAATTACAATGTAGCAAGCACGGCTACAGAATAACAGTCCTCTTTCATTCTGACAAAGAGAGTCTGCAAGGGTGTCTTTTCTCTGTTAAAGAGAATTCATTAATTTTGCCCTCCTGTTCAACATAAGGGATAATTATGCTTTTAAACCAAGGTTAATATGCATGCTCCCAACGCATTATGGGCTCAGCATGGTGTAGCCTGAACTACAAACTGTTACTTTTGTTTGGTTTTAAATCTGTTCTCAGAAGGGAGGAATCGGAAGGGGAGAGAAAACTGGCAAGGAAAGGCTGTGGAGGAGGCAGAGGAGAAAGCCAGGCAGCCCAGACTTTTGCATGCTCACCCCAATCCTCCACATTCAGTGGAAGGAACTCCAATTGACTTCTCCACTCTACTCGAAAAGGCGTGAACTCCTTTTCCTTGAAGTGGCATTTTGGGTAGTGTGGATACATATATATATTTGAGACAGGGTTTCTCTGTATAGCCCTGGCTGTCCTGGAACTCACTCTGTAGACCAGGCTGGCCTCGAACTCAGAAATACACCTGTCTCTGCCTCCCAAGTGCTGGGATTAAAGGTGTGTGCCACCACTGCCCGGCTGGTAATGTAGATGTTTGTTTGTTTGTTTGTTTGTTTGTTTGTTTTATGTGTTTTGGAAGTACAGGTTACCCATTGCCAATCTTCCTGTTACTTTGTAGTCAGTTTATATATAAACTCTTTCCCTGTTACAGCTTAAAGCATTTTCTAAAGGGAACAGCCCACAGTGGTCTTTTCTCAGGACTTCCTTGGGTTTAAATATGCTGCTCCACTTAAAGTGCCAAGTGCCATGTGGTAATTTCTATATTAATGTCACCTCTCATCTAGAGTCTGAACAGCGTGTAAGTCGAAGAAACCACTGAACTGTCAGGACACTTGCTAACCACCACTGAGGTGTATGAAACAAAGATTGTGTCTATGTGTGCACTATTGAACACGAACTAGAACTAGATTACCACTCCAGTGTATAATAATCTAAGTTGATAAGGTTATGTGAAGGAGAGACCAAGATGCAACTCAAATGGGAAACTGGTTATCTAGCCCAAATTTATCAAACACCAAGTTTTCATTCTCTCTGAAATAGGTCTTAATGTTTTATAGTAACGTGTTTAATATAAAGTGTATATGGATTTCCTGATGCTGCTGGAGAGATGGAATTGTACTTTACCCTAACCTAATTGTCTGATTGTTCATTCTTTTGACTTTCTGATGGACCTTCTCGTTACTGAAGTGGTTCTTCATCTGAGACCTGTCTGGATCAGAGTCCCACCTGCAAGTGTCTGCCAAGTACTTCTAGAATGAAAACCAGAAAGAGAAAATAATGTGTCTCTGTATGTCAAGTCTATGTTTATAGTGCCATGTGCTTGACGCTAGTGTATACCAACAGCTGGGCAGTGGATGAGCACTGCATACTGTATATAAACAGCCGGGCAGTGGGTGAACGCTGAGTACTGTATATAAACAGCCAGGCAGTGGATGAGCACTGCATACTGTATATAAGCAGCCAGGCAGTGGATGAGCACTACATACTGTATATAAACAGCCGGGCAGTGGATGAGCACTGCATACTGTATATAAGCAGCCAGGCAGTGAATGAGCACTGCATACTGTATATAAACAGCCGGGCAGTGGATGAGCACTGCATACTGTATATAAACAGCCAGGCAGTGGATGAACACTGCATACTGTATATAAACAGCTGGGCAGTGGATGAACACTGCATACTGTATATAAACAGCCAGGCAGTGGATGAACACTGCATACTGTTTATAAACAGCCAGGCAGTGGATGAGCACTGCATACTGTATATAAACAGCCGGGCAGTGGATGAGCACTGCATACTGTATATAAACAGCCGGGCAGTGGATGAACGTTGCACCAGGATCCAGGGGAAGTTCTTGTGGAGGTGTTGAATAAGCTCGCGGTCCATTGCCAAAGCCTTCTGGAAATGACTTCATCCTGGTGAAGATAATGTTCATTTTTGCTTTGAACTCAGGTGTGACCAATACTCAGAGCTTTTCATTAAAAGTTGCGTACACTGAAAGAAGCTTCACTTGGCTCTATCTTATGAAAGAGTTTCAGCCATGCAGCTTGTGGTAGCATCCGATCATGGCTCCCTCTGACCCATGTAGGCCATTTTTGAGTTCTCTCCTCTGTCTAGCATTATAGATTCCATCCAGAGTCTAGGTGTTTACTACATATCAGGAGATATTTTGACTACCTTTAAGCTTCTCCTTACTAAATCCCACCCTCTGAGTATTCAAGGTTAAATGCATGTTCTTTTAATCTATGTTCCTGGCCTTTCACCTATCATTAGATACTTGTCAAATAAATAAATACTTCTAGTCTGTGACTTCATAGCCATCCCAAATTAGCTTCCATTGTTAGTTTTATCTACAGTTTTGATTGCATTGTTAATAAAATAAATTTAAATATTTTTATACTTTCTAAAATCATTAAAATGAAAACATATGAAATAATGTTTATTTATTTACATGATCAAAAAATGAAATTATGAAATTTGCAGGCAAATGACTCAGGCTGGAAATAGTCATCCTGAGTGAGGTAACCCAGACATATGAGCACAGTCATATGTGTTCTCTCGTTGGTGTGTGCTAGCTCTGACTCTTCAGTGTGTGTCCCATTTGGAATACCCATAAAGACCAGGAAACGAGTAAAGGGGTTTGGGTGGATTTTAAAGAAGGGCCGTCGCAATGAAATGATGGGGAGGGTTAATAATCAAAGCAGGGCAGTCGCACATAGGAACTCAGTGATTGAGACAGTGTGCACAAGACCCAGGCAAGAGCAAGCCTGACAAGAGGGAGAGTAAAGGTGGGCATGGAGTCCCAACTCTAGATAAGGAGTTACTGGCCATTGATAGGTGCAAAGAGGGGAGTGTGGAGAGGTTTCCTTTAAAGGTGTGGCCCCTTGTTGGCTGGCGTACAAACTGTATTGATAAATTCTTTAAAAAGACACAAATGTGGATGGTAGGGAGGGGGAAGGGATATGGAAATGATGGGGAAGGAGACAGTAAATATGATAAAGTATGGTGTATGAAATCTGCAAACAACTAATAAAAACAAGAAAAGCCCGAACATTCCTCATCAAGACTCACTTAATACTTAGTGACGTTAAAAGTAAATAGGTTGCTCAGTGTCAGAACACTTGCCTGGCATGGGAAAGGCCCCAGGATTGATCTTGAGCATAGCAAAAGTGCATAGGCAGGAAAGGACATCCCGAAAAAATCATAAACATATATACTTATACCACACAAGATGTACTTTAAGTTAAAGACTGTTATAAAAGACAAGCAAGGGTATCATATAATGATTAGAAGATCAATTTACCATGAAGATAAAATAATCAACAACATATGTGTATCATCCACTAGAGCCTCTAAACGTATAAGATAAAGGTTGGTGAAATCAAAGAGAGGATTAGACAGATGATGGACAGAACTGTCAGGAATCTTGACTGCCTCCTCTTTGATAATGAGTAAGTAACCTCATAGAAGCTCAATACACAAGCCAGGAATATGAATGGCATCAAAGATCAGTCGCAACTTCAAACATAAAGCACCTACCCCACAGGAGTAAAATACATGTTATCCTCAGGTGCACATGGACTATTCTCCCAGATAGACCACATGTTAGGCCACAAACAACTCTCAGCAAAGAAAGAAGATTGAAGTCATACACATTCACAGTGGAATGAGACTAGACCTTGGGAGCATCCATAAACTGGAAAGATATCATGAGTGTCAGAAGTTACGCAGCAAACTTCTAAACAACCAGGTGACTAAAGAAGGCATCACAAGGAAAGTTAGAAACTATCGAAGGAGATGAGAATGTAGCAGATAAAGTTTGCAACAAGAAGGAAATTTACAGCGTGTTTTCACATTAAAGGAGAAGACATTAAGTAAAAAGTGGAAGTCTACCCTGTATAGGACTAGAAAAAGATGAACTCAAAGCTAAGATGGTAAAAAATATGATTAAGATAATAATTAAGACAAGCAAGATGAGAATAGAAAAACAATGGAATCAATAAGGCAAAAGGCAAGAATTTGTTCATTGCAAATATCGACAAAACCATTAGACTATTAGCTGCAGCGTGAAGAACAGAGAATCAAAAACTAAAGCAAAGGGAGTCAGACACTGCCACCATTTTACAGGGTTCCAACCGGTTATAAGCTTTCAGAAACTGGCTACCTGGAACAGAGCAGGGTAATTTCTAGAGACACACAGTCCACCAAGACTTTGACTATAACTTGCCAGGGGGTTGAGCCAGTCATGAAGACTCCACACTAAGAAAATCCCAGTTGCCGTAATTGTAAACTCCTCGATACCAAAGCTAGACAAACATAACAGGAAACATTTATCTTCAATGCCTTCAGTGTAGATGCAGACAGAAAAAACATTGGACAAAACTCTGCCTTTTTATGGAAAACATATCACAAAAGGAGAAACAGAAAGAAATTACCTGAATGCAATATAAAGTACGTATGAAAGACAGACAGCTAACGCCGTAGCCAAGGATGAGGAGTCCTAAACAAGCCCCTATCTGCATCACTTGGGTTTATCCAGACAGAAGAATCAGATAAGAAAATATAGAAAAGGCAAAAAAAAAATTAAAAGGGGAGAATCATTTGTATTTGCTGAAAGAAAGCATATGTAAAAACATGAAAGATTCTACATTCACACACGTGTTCACATGAATACAGGAACCTATGCACAATTCTGTTTTAACTCATAAACAAATCCACAAGATGCAACCTATAAAATGAACACATAAAAGTCACCTTCTCTTCATCAAGATAGAATAATCTGAGAAGGAAATTAAAACAATCCAACTTAACAGAGTATCCAAAAATAACAAAATGCTTTTATACGCAAGCCAGTGCTGTGTGCAATGGAAGCTACGAAACATGCAGAATGAAGAAGTTAAAGAGAAGAAACCTTCATGGAAAGACCCGGGAAGATGTCATATTACACAGATGGCAGTACTTCCCGTAAGATTCAACAGGAACCCCACCAAAATCCCAATGGCATTTTGGGGGGTATGATGCCACCTCACGCTTATTAAGATGGCTAGAATAAAAACAAAGCAAAGCAAAGCAAAGCAAAGCAAAGCAAAGCAAAGCAAAGCAAAGCAAAGCAAAGCAAAAGGTAAAACAGTACAAAACAGAAATTGTCAAGTGTTGGAAAAGATGCAGAAAGTTGAAACATGTGGCATCCGTGGGAGGGCTCGGTACAGCCGCATCCGTGGGAGGGCTCAGTGCAGCCGCATCCGTGGAAGGGCTCGGTGGTGCAGCCGCATCCGTGAGAGGGCTCGGTGATGCAGCCTCATCCATGGGAGGGCTCGGTGATGCAGTAGCCGGGCTGAACAACTTAGGATTTCACATATCACTTTGCTTCACGTATCACTTTGGTACACAGCCAGAAAAAACGAACAGAATATCTCACATTCATGTACACAGAAACATTCCTCAAAACCGCCAAAAGGTAGTAGAGGCAACAAGTCCTTCAACAGACGTGTGGAAAGACAACGGGATACACACATTCTGGGGTGTCTCCTTCAGCATGAACGAAAGGGAAGCTTGGACATGGCTGTGTCATGTGAAACTTGAGGACATTGTGCTTGATAAAATGATCCAGTCACAAAAAGACAAGCGCAGACGTCCATGAAGAAGCTGGAGAAATCAAATTCACAGAGATGGAGAGACAGAACAGTGGTTGTCAGAGGCTGTACGTGGGTGGAAATCAGTTAATAATGGGTTTTCTTTTAAGAGGAGAGTCTGGAAATTAGTTACCAAACAACACAGAAGTGGTTCGCATCACCAAGCAGTGCACTTAAGGTGAAAACGGAAATTTATGCTGTGTGGTGTTTATTTTGCCATAGTTTAGAAAAAGATTCTTCTCACAATCAGCTATTTTGGAGTACCATCAGAGTTAAAACTGTGTTGTTTAATTTTTTTCAGTTCTCTTAGCTTACCCCCACCCTATAGGTAAATGACTGTTTCTGTTTAAGGCCTTTGCTTCTATTCTTTTAAAGCTACAAAATTTAAGTAATTTTTTCTTGTAACTGAGTGCATTTACTGAAAATTTAAATTGTTTATGCTCAAAGAGAAGCTAAATTTCTCTAAATTTTATTAGAGAAACTTAAAATTTTAATTTACTTATACATTAGTTAAAAAAATAGTACAAGGCATAAACGTATCTAAAATCTGACTGAAAACAGAAGTAAGTAACTATCTTCAGTTTTGAACTTTTTACTTAGTTTTTAATAGCAGTTACAATAACATCAAATGTGTTGCTTTGTTAAAATCAACCTTTCTATGACACAGAGTGACCAAAACCAAAGTTGATTCTTCATTGGAATCAGCATTACTGACATTCAGTTCGAGTCATTTGATGGTACAATATAAAATGCTTCTAAGAAAAATTTATTTTATAGATGGAGCAAACACACCAGAAATTATTACTTCAGTTGACTGCCCAGATCAACAAATGGTGAAATGGAGCCGTTTAGCCATTTGATGTCATTTAAAGTCATATGTTCCAGCTGTACCGAATCCTGCAGAGCACTTGCTTAACACCTCGGAGATGAGACCCACTTCCCCGATCCCACCACCACCAAAAGGTCACATGTCATGCCATGTTGGGTGCAACTCTTTTAAATTACTTGTGTTGGTTCCTCACATGCCAAGCTTTTGTGGTGTGGTGTGTCTCCTAGCTTCATGGACTTGGAGATATCTTACTGTCTCGAGAACAGTCACCAGCTCCCCTCAGTTACTTGAAGCATCTTGAAGGCCACTGATGGCTGGCTTGACAAGAAGCCAGCACAAAGGCCTACATTTTGCTGGGAGACCTGAAGGAGAGAGATGCTCTGAGTCTATCTGCACCTGTTCCTTACAGCTTCACATACTTCCATGTGACCTTCCAGGCAGGCATTTGAGTGTGAACCTCTGGTTCTAGAATGTTTTGCTGTCCCACCTTGGTGAGACAGAATTTTGTTTCTAATTCTTTGATTTCTCTAAACAATTTCAAGGACTTCAGTATGCAACAACATATATTCTCAGCTTCATGTGGCAGACTCGAAGGCCTATTCCTGCATTGGTAGTCTGGAAGCTTAGCTAGTAGAAGGGGACACAAGAAGGTTGACCAAGATTCATATTCTGCTCCTGCATTGGTAGTCTGGAAGCTTAGCTAGTAGAAGGGGACACAAGAAGGTTGACCAAGATTCATATTCTGCTCAAGGCTGTCTCCTACACCAAGGACTAGCAGAGCAGAAGTGGTATATAGTAAGAAAAGCTGCTTTGTGTTGAGAATCCTCAAGTCCTGGAGAATGCAGTTTAGGGCTAAAGAATTAGCATCTCTTGTTTCAGGCCTGGTCTTAGCAACTATGTATGTAGAAGCTCGTAAGACAGAATCTTTGCCGTGGTATTTACATTCATAACACAGAGGGCGAATGAAGGAAAAGACCTATAATTTCAGGAAAAAGTAAAAGCTAAGAAAGGAAAAGGTAGGAGAAATAAAGGTAGGCATCAGGAGCCAGAACTGTTTTGGACAAAGATGTCATTTATGAGGAGACACTTGAACAAAAGTGTGGATGAAGGGAAGGCCAGACTGTATGGAGACACAAGACCTGTTCCAAGCACAGGGGTCAACAACTGCCAAGACTTACTGGGACATGGGGTTGACATGATCCAGCAGGAAAGGAAAGACCACAGAGGCAGGGCAGAAAGAGCGAGGACCATGTACAAGAGGACAGTGACAGTGCACTACGCAAGAGGGCAATGGAAACCAACAAAGTCTGGCCATGCAGCACCTTCAGCTGGCATATGACTCATGGAAGCGTCTGAGAATCACCTGCTTTATTTAATTTTGCAAAAATGCATTCACTTGCTTCTCTTATCTTCCCTTCCTCTCTTTTCTGTCCTTTGTGCTTTGTTCGTTTCTTCTTCCTTGACTTTTGTTCCTTTTCTCTGCTAGCAGAGGCTGGGTCACGTTCCTCACCTGAGATTGACCCAGCACCTGGCCCGTGGAAGCACACACATATTTCTTTGTGTGAGGGGGAAATCTGAGATCCAGAAAGATGAAATAAAAATTTCAAGGCCATGTGCATATTTAGTGGGCCAGCCAGAGCCAGATCTATCTTCTGCTTGTTTCCTGATTTTTTTTTTTTTTACCACATCAGGCACATTAAAATCAAAAGCAGACCCAAAGAATTTTATAATTAGTATGTGTGGCTTAGTTCCTGTCACTGACTCTGCACAAAATCCAGAGTCACACAATTACCCACATAGGTCATGAGCTGAAGGTCACTTGCTATCTCATTTGCGAGTACTTCTGATTCACTGAATTAACACTAATGTTTTTGGGGTGACTGTGAGTCTCAAGGATGTATTCTTCTGTAATGAAGCAGGGGGTGTGCTAAGCAAGAATGGGGAACTAGGCAATCGGCAGTGTCAGGGAGAGGTAGTTTAAGTGCAGCTTTTCATTAACGGGGAGATAAAAGATAAGGGGAAAAGTAGTCAGCAAAATATTGTCAAATCGAAAAATGTAGCATATCTAGAGGCCAAAAGCCAGCCAGAACCAGAACACAGGCAATCAAGAAAGACCCACATATTGAACAGGTATGGAGGGAGTGGACGCTATTGTCTTGTTCCTGATTTTAGCGGAAATTTGCTGTATATTGCCTATATTTTGTTGAGGTATGTCTCTTGTATCTGTAGTCTCTCCAGGACCTTTATCAAGAAGGGACGTTGGTTTTGTACCTCTGCCTATATGACCATGTGATTTTTGTCTTTCAGTCCGTCATGTGGTGGATCACATTTATTGATTTACATATGCATCTCTGGAATGAAGCCAATTCAGTCAGGGTGGATAATCTTCTTTATGTGGTCTTGAATTTTGTTTGCAAGTGTTTTATTGAGAATTTTTACACCTATGCTCATAAAGGATATTGATCTATAACTACCTTTTTGTGTTGGGTCTTTGTGTGGTTTTGCTATCAGGGTAATAGTGGCTTCGTAAAAAGAATTAGGAAATGTTCCTTCAGTTCCTGTTTTGCAAAATAATTTGGAGAGTGTTGGTGTCAATTCTTCCTTGAAGTTCTGGTAGACATTTGCACTAAATTCATCTGTCATGGGCTTTTGTAACCCTGGCTGTCCTGGAGCTCATTCTGTAGATCAAGCTGGCCTCAAACTCAGAGATTCGTCTGCCTCAGCCATCTGAGTGCTGGGATTAAAGGAATGCATAACTATGCATGGCTTAGTTACAAGATTTTTTAAATGACTGTTTCTATTTCTAAATTGTTTAGTTTATCTTGTTTTAACTTGGTAAGATAAAAACTTATCACTTTCTTTTTGGTTTTCCAGTTTGGTAGAGTACAGGTTTTTAAATCATGTCCTTATGATGCTCTAACTTTCCTTGGTGTCTGTTGTAATGCCTCCCTTTTCATTTCTAATAATCTTAATGGATCTTCTTTCTCTGTCTTTGAGTAATTAGGCTAAAGGTTTGTCAATACTTCTATTTTCTCAAAGTACTAACTCTTCATTTTATTGATTTTTTTGTACTGTTTTTTTTGTTGTTGTTGTTTCTATTTCATTCACTTCAACCTGAGTTAATTATCATAGCTAAAGCAATAAGATAACTGCAAATAAGAAAGGAATAACCCCAAGTATCTTTATTTACAGATGATATAATGTAGAACACACACATACATACGCACGCGTGTTCACACACAAACACTTTTTTAAAATGTCCAACATCCTTAGCCATCAGAGAAACGCAACTTAAAACTACTTTGAGATTTCACCTTACTCTGGTCAGAATGACCAAGATCAATAAAACAAATGACATAACATCCTGGCAAGGATATGAGAAAGGAGGAACAGTTGAATGCTTATTCATTGCCAGTAGACGTGAAAGCTGGTACAGCCACTATGGGAATTAGTGAAGCTTCTCCAAAACCTGAAAAGTAATCTACCCCAAGATCTAGTATATAGCTCTTAGTCATATACCCAAGATTCTGCAGAGATACTTGCTCATCCATGATTTCATTACTGCTCAAGTTATAGCCAGAATTGAGAAGCAGCCCAGATAGCGTTCAGCTGATGAATGAATGATGAAAATGGGCTAGATTTACACAATGGGATATTACTCAGCTGTTAAGAAAAGTTAGGTTTGCAGGTAAATGGACGGATCAGAAGCAATCATCCTATGTGTGGCAACCTAAACTCCAAAAGACAAATAGTGTATGTTTTTAAGCTTTAGGATTGTGAGTTTCAATTCAAAATAACCATAGATGTTAAGTAGCTAGTAGGGGGCAGGGGGTGGGGAGAGGGGGGGATCTTCCAAAGAAGGTGAATTAGAATATGATATTATAAAGACATAAAGGGGAAAATATAATTGGGGAATTAAGTGGGGGAGGGGAATGAGGGGACATAAATGTGGGGCTGTGGGAGCAATGTAATCCTAAAGGCCTTTGAAAAGGTGTATGGAGACCTAGTACTGTAGGAGCTTCCTAAAATATATAAATATATGAAAGGAATTTAAATAGAGTCACTATAGAATGGTGACTGGCAGTGCTCCAACTAGACATCTAATGCCACCAAGTAAACCTTACAGCGCCAGGAACAGGTTACATCTTGTTGAGTTGTTGCCTAAAGGGGTCTTGTAGAGTTCCCCCAAATAGGCTATTGTCAAGGGTGTTGGTGGTTACTCTCTATAACCTGATAGTAAGTCCCTGCTGCTGAAGATACAACCTACATAAGTCATTGAACATGGAGAAACTGAGCTGGTGCCCAACTAGATGCTTTATTTCTCTTGACTTGTATTCACATTGCTAGAAGGTGCTTTGCAAGCGACCAGAGGAGAGAAGTAATCACCAATTCCACCCAGCTACAAACCCTATGACCTCCTAAACCAGTGTTCTCAATGGTTGAATGTCTCTTTCTCAGTGGTCACCTACAACCATCAGAAAACATGGATATTTACATTATGATTTGTTACAATAGAAAAATTACAGTTATGAAGTAGCAATAAAAATAATCTAAGGCTTGGGGGGATCACCACAGCATGGAGAAAGGTGAGAACTACTCTCCTAAAGAGAGAACTGCCTGTAAGACTGGCGCAATGGTGACACAATGTTAAAGAAGGAACTAACCACTGATTGGCTGGATTTAAGATCCACTCCATGATGGAACCCACACCCGACAGTACAGTGGCCAATAAAACGACTCCTAATGGCGTGTTTCTATACCCACGGATTAGAGCACCACTAGAGCCGCATCAGAGAAGTGTCTTATAGCAGAAGGTAATTAACACAGACCCACAACTGGATAATGTGCAGAGAGTGAAAGACTTCAGATGGGATGCCTTTATCAAAGTCTTCCCCTCCAGGCACAGGGATCTACATGGAGGAGGGGGCAGAAAAGTTGTTGGAGCAAGAGGTGGTGGAGGACTCCAAGGAAACAGCATCTTCAAGGTACAGCAGGGCTGGTAACGTGTGAACTCACAGAGACTGTGACAGCATGCTCAGGACCACACAGGTTCTAAAGACAAAACCCCCAACACTGAGGAGGGGACATGGGCACAGGGTTCCATCTCAAACTAAGACAGTATTTGCAATTGATACCTGTTGGGAAAGGGAAAATTGATTTTCTTCTGTGGAGTGTCACTAGGAAAACCAGCCACCTCAGGGCAGGCTTTATGTTCAGGAGTAGTTGCCCAACACAAACACACTTAATAGTGTGTGTGTCTGTATGGGTCTGTGTGTGTCTGTGTGTATGTGTGTTGTTTTGCTTGGTATATTTGTCTTATTGGATTATGTTTATGTTTGTATTTTTTGTTTGGAGATTATTTTTAGAGAAAGAAAAGCATGAAGTTGGGTGGGTAGGGAGGTGGGGAAGATCTGGGAGGAGTTGACGGAGGGGAGAGAATATGATCAAGATATAATGTGCAAAAAAATTAAATTAAAAAGTGACCCACATACTTTAGAAAGCAGTGCTGCAAATGGCCAAGGCTCTTCGCGTCTATTCTGAGGTACTGGAAAGAGGTCAACAGGGCCTCCAAAGATGTGCAGACAACTCAGGCTGAGGTAAAACTAACAGAAATCTGAAAATCCAGAAAAGGGGACTGAGACTGATGGCTATCCATGCTGTTCCTCCACATCAGCTCCTCAGTAACTCTACAGAGGACCCGCGGTGATGGAAGGAGTGAGCCTTCTTGGGGAGCAGCGATGCCAGACGGTTACTGATGCCTCTAGTTACTGAGACATCTGGGCCGGAGGCAGCTGTTATCACACAGTGAAGCCAGCCTAGGTCTCCACCACTGTTGTGTTAGGAATGACTCCTTTGGTACTTGATGCCGACTTGGGGGCATCTACAGTGAGCATATAGTAAACGGTTGGATGTAAATGACCTGCCGCAGACCTGCAGTGCAGCCCCAGCACTGATACCAAGTCCTCCCCGCCCCCGGCCAGACTCCAGGATGGGTACAGCACCAGACACCTGAGGCATAATGATTGCTGTTTCCTAAGCAGAAAATCCTGAAGCTACAGAACTTATCAAGACTGGAGAAAGAGGGCTAGAGTGATGATTTAGCACTTTGATGATGAGCAGTTAAGAGCACTGGCTGTTCCTCCAGAGGATCCCAGTTCAATTCCCAGTACCCACTTGATAGCTCACAACTGTCTCTAACTCCAGTTTGGGGGAATCCGACACACTCACACAGGCATACATGCAGGCAAAACACCCAAGCACATAAAATGAAATAACTAAATTAATTAAAAAAAAAGATTGAACAAATAACTCACATGACTTGAAGCTTGCTATCAGGGCAGGCTGCCACACCCGATAAGTCTTTGAAAAGCACCAAAAACCTGCTTAAACTCTTGTAGCTGCAAATGAACTTGAACGATGCCAGTGGAAATCTGAGGAAGTAAAGTAGAATAGGAACTGTGGAAACTGAAGATGGCTGGTTTTTGTGAGGATGGACTCTATGTCAAAGTACAGCTCCTCCTGACCGATACATTCGGTAAACACAGTGAGGACTGGAGAAATGGACCAACATTAAGATTACTCGCTTTACTGCTCTTGCAGAGGACTGGGGTTAAGTTTCCAGCACCCACAGTGTGATGGCTTATGCCACGTTCCAGGGGATTCAGTGCTCTCTTCTGGCCTAATTAGACACCAAATGCACACAGTGCATTAACAAGTAAGAAGATAAAACTCATATACATAAAACCTTTAAATGAATTAATTACCAGGCGTGGTGATACACACCTTTAATCAGTACTTGGAAGGCAGAGACAGGTGGATCTCTTTGAGCAGGAGCTCTGGACTCACTTGAGCAAGGACAGGAGATGTCATCAGTAGGAAGCACGCTGGAGAAGAGGTCCAGAAGTCAGGCATGTGCACACTGTAGTGTGGCCTGTTTTAGCACCTGGGATCTCTTCAAACATTTTATAATGAACAGAACTACTTTTACCTGTGTTGTATGCAGGTTTAGTGCTTTTGTGTTGATATTTCTAGTCATTCCATTTTCCCACTATGCTTTAATTGCTGGTTAATTAACATTGAAAGGCATTTCATTGGGTCGAATACGTGGCACTTCATTGGCTTTAGGTAATTAATAAAAAATACTTCTGTGTTATCTTATCCTAGAATTAAAAAGGCATTAAAAGAAGTCTTTTAAAATGTGTTTCTGGGGCTTTTTGGTTTATATCTCTACCCATCTCCCAAAACTTGTGTGCGTGTGTGCCCACACCACCCCCCACTCATTCTTGCAACTTGAAAATTGCATACATAGAAGCCAGTTTTGTAACTGATTTGGTAGCTGTGTGAAAGATTAATTGCACACTTTAAGAACCCCCCTGAGTGTCCTTTGAGTTCGTCTTCTTCTTTGCCTTTCTCTAGACTTGTGTTGCTTCTCAGGGAGTTCTGACACTCCCAAGCACTTTGAATGATGTCATCTTCCTGGCCTGATGCCCCTGGATGTTTGGCTACTGACAGGCAGACCAAAAACCAGGAGATGGGGAAGGCTGAGTGGAATGCACTGAACAGCCTGGGTGGCCTGCATCGCAAAGCATGTGCTACAGACTGAAGAATCCGAGGAAGTTCAAGATGCCTCCAGGTTAGACTGTTCACCCGATTACTAAATTAAGCTACTAATCCAGTCTTCACTTTAGTTCATGTTCTTGTATGTTTGATAAACCAGTGGTTCCCAACCTGCCTAATGCTGTGACTCTTTAACACAGTGCCTCATATTGTTGGTAACCCCCAGTCGTAAAATTATTCCATTACTGCTTCACAACTGTAATTATAACGTAACTATCTGATATGTGACCCGGAAAGAGCTCACACATCATGATCCCTTAAGTGGTTTTAGTCCCAGAACTCACTCTGCAGACCAGGCTGACTTCAAACTCACAAGTCTGCCTGTCTCTGCCTCCCCAGTGGTGGGATTAAAGGCGAGCCACCACAGCCAGCCGTTCATTGACTTTTTATTACTTTATTCGTTTATGACATTTAAGTCACCACACAAAGAACAAGAGTCCATACAAACATCAGAGAATGTAGATAACTGAAAACATTTGTAGTTTCTCTCCCTTGACCTGAGTGTCAGCAGCGGCTGCCCTCCAGACATTTCCTGCTGTGGATGCAGGCTGTATTTTCCCTCCAAAAGGAATCAATTGCAATATGCTTTTATAACCTTGACGTTTTTCCAGTTAGTAGTGTATCTCAACTGCTTCCCATACCAATCGCTATTTACAGCTTTGTATCCTTTTTATTGAGATACACTAGATATTCCGAAATGTGCACAGCTGGGTAAACGCAAGATCTCATCTCAGTGGCTACCATCAGGGAATGGGGCGTGGCCTCTACCACAAAGGCTTCGTAGAGCTCCCACCCCCATCCCTTCACTCTGCAATCCAGCCACAGCCTTTCTATCCTGGGTCTGACAGCCGCAGGCTCATTTCACAGCCTTGTGTTTGCACACGTGTAACACTTGTTACAGGCTGCATCGTGCTCCCCAGAAGACCTGTTGAAATCTTCAGCGAGGACCTGTGAGCAGAGCTTCTTTGGAAATCAGGTGTTTGCCCACGCAATCAGTGCGTGAAGTGAGGAGAAGACTGTTCCAAGGTGTGTTGAGGAGAAGGGTCATAGTTACAGTAGACACGAGGGAGAGTACAGCCAGAGACATCTGAAGAGTCCACAGCAGGAAGACAAAGTAGTAGACTAAACGTGGCCAGTGGCCTTGTTATGCTCAAGTTGCAGGGACCCCAAAGACCACTGAGGAGCCATTTTTGATGCAAACACAAAAGGGTCTTTATTATGAAGTCACTGTCACAACGGGTCAGAAGTGAGAACCTCTTTCCACCACAGGCTGGCTGAACTCAGATGTCCATGTGAGGACTACTCTCTCTGCCATTTCCCTTTCTCCTTCACCGTTTATGAAAAAAAAAAAAGTTATGCCACAAGGTTGCCTGCACTGTGACTTCACCCTTCACACACAGGTATGTGCTGGACTCAGCAGCTGAGGGCCCTAGTCGTCCCCCTCCTGCCCCTTGCTTTAACATCAACAATATTCTGATATTAACATGACAGATTTCTTTCCATTGTACTTCCCTTTAAAAAAAATTATTGTTTGCTATTTTCTGTTTATTCTTCCAAAATAAATGTAGGAACAGTTTCTCCGCCTTCCAAAAGAGTCCCGTGAAGACTTTGGGATGATATTAAAAGTGTCACCATTCTTTATGTCACGGCTTCTGGGCCAAGGCTTGTCCGGTGTCCGTCTGCATCTCCTTACACACTCCCTCCAGCAAGGCTCACGGAATCAAAGAACCTGCTGAGTGGGCTTTGGGAGGCACTCAGGCATAGCCGGCTTGCTTTCTCTAGAGGTAATTGGCACAGGAGGCAGGATGAGCTCTGAGCCAGCTCTGGACGAGGGTGTGCTGAGCGCAAATCCGATGAAAGCAGAAAAGGAGCTGATTTAGTACATTTGCCAGACAGGAGGGACTCAGGCCAGGCCCTGGAGCTAGGGACGGTGCAGAGAAGGGCAAACAGATGGGGGGCAGGATGGGGAGGGGGCTGGGCAGACAGGAGAGGCCAATCATGGGCCAGCACTAGACTGGACTTGCTAACGAGGTTGAATGGGTCTACAGTTGGCTGTCTTACAGTGCTCAGTATGGTGCATTAAATACATTGACCGTGTGTAACCATCGTCACTACTCAAGGCCCCTTTCATCCTATCAAACAGAACGTCTAAGCCCACTCGACATTAAGTAACACCCATTCTCTCTTCAGCATTCGCCTTCCTGCCTGACTTCTCTCTTCCTCACACATGTGGAAGGATCCAGTGTTTATGAGGCTTAGTGACCAAATGATTTCACACAGCCGTGTTTTCAGGACTCACTCGTGTGAAAACATGTCAGTAATTCATTCTTCTCACTATTTAAAACATAGAAAATTGTAGGACGTGGTGGCATATACCTTTAATCCCAGCACCCAGGAGGCAGAGGCAGGTGGAATCTCTGTGAGTTTGAAACCACTCTGATCTACAAATGGAGTTCCAGGCCAGACATTAAGGAAAGACTACATAGTAAGTTGAGACACTGTGTCAAAACCAAACAACAAACAAACAAACAAAGGAACACACACACAACAAAAACAAAAAGAGAGAAAGAAAAAAAGAGAATCATTTGGGGCTAGAGAGAGTTCAGCAGTTGAGAGCACTGGCTGCTGCAGCAGAGGACCTGAGTTCAATTCTCAACACCCACATTAGGTGGTTCACATCTACATGTTAAATCTTCTTTTGGCCTCTGTAAGTACCTGTATGCACACAGTATGCACACACATACACACACACACCACACACACACACACACACACACACACACACACACACTCTCAGGCACATGCACATAAAATAAATAAATGAATATTTTAAAATGTGAAAATATGAAAAGAAAAGAAAAGGAAAGAAAAAGAGAATGACAGAGCCCAGGTCTGGTGGCACACATTTTTGATCCTAGCACTCAGGAAGCAGAGGCAGGTGGATCACTATGAGTTCTAGGCCAGCCTGGTCTATAAAGCTAGTTCCAGGACAGCCAGGGCTACACAGAGAAACCCTGTTTTGAAAAACAACAAACAAAACAAACACAACCACAAACTCAAAGCCTCAAATAGTGGGAAGCACACATTCACTGTCACCGTTGTTTAGGCTAACACATCATAAATCAAGTTTCCCTGCTGTGCCCCGTTTCCCATCACTCATCCTCAGAACTCGGTTCATTTTGTGAAGTTAAAATTCTGCACCCACTAAGCAATAACACCCCATGTTAGTCAGCTTTCTGTCACTGTGACAAATAGCTGAGAAAATTAACTTTAAAAAGGAAAAATTTGTCATGGCTTACAATTTCACAAGCTTCAGCCAGAGGTCAGCTGACTCCTCTGGTTTTGGGGGTGTGGTCAGGGCAGAAGATGATGGCGGGGAACATTCATTTGGTTGTGCGGAACTGCTCATGCATGACAGCTAGGAAACAAAGAGAGGGAACAGGGATAGGGTCTCCAAATCTACCTCAGGCACACCCCCAGTAACCTACCTTCCTATAAGCAGGCCACACCTTAAAGACCACATCTCGTTTCCATAGCAACACAGACTGCTGCCAAGCTTTTTCCAGATTTTTTTTGGGGGAGGGCAGGTATTTAATTTCCAGCCATTATGTACCCTGACTCCCCACTTCTCCAAGTTTCTGTCTCTACCCTTCTACTTCTCCCTTTGTGAGTTTGACTCTCCGTAGCTCACGTCAGTGGAGTCCTGCAGTGTTTATCTTTTGGGCTCTGGCTTATTTCACTTAGTATCACGTGCTAATGGATATAAGCTTACATCCATGCTAAGTGTATGGCAGACTTCCTTCCCTTCTTGAGGTTGAACACTATTCCATTGTGCATCTCTCTGTGTATCAGTCGACACCACATCTTGTTCTTCATTCTCCAGCACGGGCACTTGGGCTGAAAACTGGCACTAAGAAGGGTTGCTACTGGATCCTGTGCTTTCTGGATCGTTTGAAATGGTTTGTGAGAAGAGTTTGGGAGACTTTGGACCTGGGAGCTAGAGAAGCTTTAGAAAGATGTAAATAGTTTACTTGGTTATCCTGGGGGAGTTCGGAAGTCCAGCTTACTAACAGAAATGTGAACAGTGGAGGGCTGGGTTGTGAGGTTTCAGTGGAGACTCTGGGGCAGAGGGTTGTAGACCGTTCATGTTACACTTTATCCACACCCTGGGGAGCTGAGTGAGGCTAAACTCAAAAACAATGAGCTGATTTCTTTGGCAGCAGAATTTTGAAGACAACATGGCATTTGAGTTATGGCCTGGTTACTCCTAACATAATTTGCTCAGAACTATAGTGTGTGTGTGTGTGTGTGTGTGTGTGTGTGTGTATGTGTGTGTGTGTGTGTGTGTGTGTGAAAGAAAGAGAGAGAGAAGAGAGAGAGAGAGAAAGAGAGAGAGAGACAGACAGACAGACAGACAGAGACAGAGAGAGACAGAGAGAGACAGAGAGGAGACAGAGACACACACAGAGAGAGAGAGAGAGAGAGAGAGAGAGAGAGAGAGAGAGAGAGAGAGAGAGATTACCGACAAGGAGGTACAGCTAAGTTATCTGTAATTGTTAAAGAGATTAGTATAGTTCTGTACTTTATGTTTGGATAATAGAAATTGCCCCAAGGACAAGACCCCACCCTTCAAGGCCTCAAATTTCAGAAGATGTTAATTCATTTAGAAGAAGACAGCCTGAACTGAAAAGGCCACCAAAGATTCCCTGTTTGGAAACAACTACCAGCTGTCTGAGGGGAAGTGCCTTTGCAGGATCAGCACCCAATATGCACAAGCACCACTGCGGTAGCAACACTAGGAGGCCACACTACATCAGGAATTGACAGCAGAGCTTGGCTATGTCATCAACTGGGGCTGGTTTTACAGGCATGCAAAGGGTCATGGGGGATTCCATGAGAGCCTTGGAAACTACTGAGGCCCAGGCAACATGCAGCTGCATTGGATTTTCCGAGAGGCCACTGTGTGAAGCTTTGAATGGAAAGTTCAAGTTTTGATAGGGACTCCAGGGTGTTTGGCGTACTGGGACCATGAAACATCACTGAGGACAGCTTTGGACTGAAATGGAACTGAAATGTGTGGCCAAGAGAGGCTACACATGCTATGGGTGACAGGACTGGAGGAGCAGGGTTACTGGTTGTCAACTTGAATACGTCTAAAAGTAAATTAAAACCTAAGCCTCTGGACACTTGTGAGGTCTTTTAGCTAATTGGGTCACCTAAGCTAGGAAGACCATCCGTCCTTAAATATGGACCATTTGTGATCAGAAAATCCACCCTAAATCTGGACCACACCTTCTTGAGGCAGTTGTTCAGTCCACAAGGCTGGATGTCTCAACTAGCCTTCAGTATAAGCCAGAATCATAAAGAAGTAGGCTGTAATGCCAGTAAAACCAGAGCAAGGGCAAACAAACAGAAAGCAAAGCGTCCTTCCTTGTCTTCTATATAGGTCTTCTGTTTACAGACAGCCATTACTGGATTAGCTGGACCAGAGCCTGGAAAATGCTCTAATACATCCCACATATATGTGTATGAGTGTGTATATATGATATATATGTATATGGTGTATGTGTATATGTTGTATATGTTAGTGTATGTATATGGAAAGAGAGTCATCCTATTAGCTCTGATCCTCTAGAGAACCCTGACTAATACAGATTAGGGTACCAAGAGTGGAATGTGCCTTCCCACCTTAAGTGATCTGGATTTAAGGTGGGACTTCCTACCTCAGACAATCCAATTAACTAAAAATCCCTCACAGGTGTGGCTAGAGACTTGGGTTTGTTTATTTGCTTTTGTTAATTGTCGATGTAGCCAAGATGATACCCAAGGATAGCCATCACAGCTGCCTATGCCCATTGGTAGTCACATGGTCTCAACAGATGCCAGATATGGGGCTGCAAAGTTCGATATTCGCTCTGCTGAGTTTCAGACTTGCTTTATCCAATATTTCTTTACTGCCATCCTGTCCCTCTCTCTGGGAATGGATATGCTTACCCTATGCCATTGCAAATTAGAAATATACAACTTAAACAACAAAAACAGGGGCTCACAATAAAGGGATTGCCCACATCTTAGAAGAGACTCGAACACTATTGGGACTGTTAAAGACTATGGGGACTTCTGAAGTTGGGGTGAATACATTCTGTTTTATGAGATGACCATGAACCTTTGAGAACCAAGCATGGGGTGTTGTAATTTTAAAGTGATATATTTGGGCATTAAATTGGATGGTCTTCTGCTGGTTACTCTTGCTATTATCCTGATGGAATTTAGGATTATCTAAGAAGAGACAAACCTCTGGGCATGTCTATGAGGATTTTTCAGAGAGGTTTGACTGAGGAGGGAAGACCAATCCTGAATGGAAGCACCACCTTCCACAGGCTGAGGACTCAAGTGGAGTGAATAGGAGAAACAAGCCGTTTATCTCTTCCTGCTTCCTACCTGATGCAACTCAACCGGTCGCCGCACACTCTGGTTGTCATAACTTCTCTGCTATGATGGGCTGTATACTTTGTTAAACTCGGGGCCAAACTAATCCTTACTTTGACAAGCTGTTTTTGTCCAGTATTGGAAAATACTTAATACAGGTGGCTTCAGTGCTACCCACGCTATAACAGGATTCCCAAACATCTCTTTGAGACCCTGTATTTATTTGATTTTAAGGAATTACCTGGAGTGGAGATGCTGGGTAGTAGGGAAAGTCTGTAATATTTTGAGGGAGCATTGTACTATTTCCCACAGCTGCTACACTGTTTTACACCTCCACCAGTGCACACGAGAGTTATACCCATTGTAGCCCACGCACATTGAAGGCTTAGTAGTATTCAAAGGTATGCATACACTCCTTTGTTTTTCTTGTATGAGCTGATTGACTCTGGGTTGTTTCTGTCCTTTGATAACAGTGACTAGAGCTGCTGTGGGAATCGGTGGACACATACCTAAATTCCCGCTTTCAATTGTTTTTCCAGTAATGTATTTTAGATGGGATTGCTGGCTGCATGGTGATTCATATTTAACATTTAGAAACCCGGTCATGCTGCTGAATAGACATGACATAGAGGCTTCCTTCTTGCATCCACTCTCCAGAAAGCCCTTAGAGCCTACCACAGAGGCCAGGCAGCTGACAATGCTCTCCGCTGAGAGCTGCAGAGATAAGCCCAGGGGTGAGGTACTTTCCCAGCAAGGGAGAGTAGCAGGGGAAGAGATTCTCTGTCCTTTGAAGGTGCCAAGCTCCCGTGACCAGTCCGCCCACTCGGGCGGCAATGGGCCAGTGAACTCGAGGTGCCAGGTGCTCAAGACAGGCACAGCCTGTGCAGGGTCGCCTTAGAGTTGGTGCTCGGGGGACACACGGAGCCACCCGCTCTGCATCCCAACACCTCAGCAGGCTCAACTCCAATCGACTTAGGGGCCTGTCCCCAGCGTGGGGAATAGAGAGTGAAAGATGGGGACAGAGGAGAGAGGAAAGTGGGGAAGTAGTGGGCGTAGGAGGGAGGTCACTGAATATGGGCGGGAACATCGGGGCGGGGCGGGGACAGCGTGCTGTGGGCGGAGCTGGCTGGCCCAAGCCTCTGCTCAGTGCATCCGTCCGCCACCGAGGTAGCAGGAACCCAGCTGGGCACGGAAAGACCCTCATAAGACAGAGGGGTTCCTGGCCCTTGCTGCAGAGCTCCGGAGGAGTGTCTGAGATCATCGCCCTGGTCCGAAGGTACCGACGGCCCCGAGACGCTCTGAAAACCACGTGTGGTGGACAGAGCCTAGACTGTCCCCCACTTACAGCCTTAGGTGAATGAAGAGGGTCCCTCGGGACTGCAGCCCCAGCAGCAGAGGACATAGGGTAGTGGGCTGCTTCCTAGAGCTGAGAACAGTTCCAGGAAAGACCAACCAGGCAAGTCCTCCAACTCTCTCTCTCTCTCTATTAGGCGATTCTGGACACTTGCTTTAAATCCTAACTTTGAGCAATGTTGGCAGCATGCTTATATAGGGGTACCCCTCAGAAGGGATGGCCTCTCAGCTCTTCCTTCTGCCTCTTACCTAATAGGAGCAGAGCTGGGGAGGGGGTCGAGGGGCGGGGGGGCAAGCTGGCCAGGAGAGAAGGGCAAAGCCCACGGAAGAACTGTGAGAGGGCACAGGTGGGATGAACCTCCTGGAGTGCAGAGGGACTTCAGCCTTGTCCTCTTGTCCTTGGGCAGCAGGTTTTTGCGGGGAACTTTGGGGGTAACTTGGTAACTTACTTTCTCCCTTTTCCAGGATCTCAGATTGGGCAATCTTCTTTCCTTCTGATATTTAAGGTGTTTTCCAGACCCCGATCCTCTCCCATATCCTGTTCCCTGGTCTGATGCCTTGGGAGAAGTGTAAGGGAAAAGCCAGGAAGGAGATTCACTACTGACAGACCCTCTCACCATCCCTGCTCTTTGGGATGCTGGTCTCTAGTCCAGGATTCCCTCCCTTCCTTGTAGCTGGCCTAGAAACCTGAATACTGACTTGTGTGGTTCTGGGGCATAATGCTGCCTCTCCAACAGCTCTGATCTTTACAGACAATATCGATCTGCCTGGAGGATGTTAAAACCCCACGTGTTTAAGCTATTAACCCAAGGACACACCTCTCACCAAGGGCTTTTGCTCTCAGGTCTCCCTTCTAACCCTCTAGGTTAAGTGACAGATTGTGATTGTGCCCTTTGACTAGGACAAGCCTTGGCACACACTGTGTCAAGCTTATAGACTACAGCAGATTTTGACAGGGGCACAGGAAGCTTGGAGAAGCTCTCCAGTAGCAGGGCTCTGTATAGAGGGCTCTGTGTTCAGGGCTCTATGAATTTCCAGTTGTGTTATGCTGAACCCCAAGACTAGTCCTTTCTTTCCAGCTGTGGGAAGCAGCTATCGTTACCTCAGAATGGGGCTGTCCACAAAGGTGAAGTTCAGGGGTTCAGACAGGGATTGGGGTTTAGGACAGGCTTTCTCTCTGTTTTACATACTCGCAATGTTGGTCTTTGAGGAAGAGCATAGCTTTTTTGGTCTTCATTGGAGTGGAGATAAATGGAGTTGGAGCCTGTCTTCATGGTCCTCCAGCCTTCCCCGGCTGAATGGTATGTGGTTTGTGTTCTCCTGGGTTCTCTCACTGGCCTTTTCTTCCATTCCATTATCTGTGTGTACCGTGAGCAGGTGGCTAATGGGTCTGCACAGGTTTCAGGATGATTTTAGACTCATCCAAGGATTGCTCCAACATGTAGCCAATTGTGCGTGCTTATGTCTTTCAAAGGTTTAAAATGGAACTCAGATACTGGGCCCCTCAGATGCTGGCTGGGAAGATCTGACTCACCGACGAAGAGCCAAGTGCCTGCAGAGAGGCGTCATCAACCTTGCAGACACCAGGGGGACAGCTCCAGGGGTGTACACCTCCCTAGATGGAGACCACTGTGGAGGGTCTGGGTGAGAATACCACAGACACTTTCACTGACTTCTTTTCTGCACATGATGTCTATGAAGCCCAAACCGTCCCTTTACCATTCACTTTCAACTATGGTGACTATGACATCACCTCGGATGATGAGGAAGATGTGACCAACTCTCGAACTTTCTTTGCTGCCAAAATTGTCATTGGCATAGCTTTGGTGGGTATCATGCTGGTGTGTGGCATTGGCAACTTCATCTTTATCACTGCCCTGGCCCGCTACAAAAAGCTTCGCAACCTCACCAACCTGCTTATTGCCAACCTGGCAATTTCGGACTTCCTGGTGGCCATCGTGTGCTGCCCCTTTGAGATGGACTACTATGTGGTACGCCAGCTCTCCTGGGAGCACGGCCATGTCCTGTGTGCCTCTGTCAACTACTTGCGCACTGTCTCCCTCTACGTCTCCACTAATGCCCTACTGGCCATTGCCGTTGACAGGTGAGTACCACGCAGACACAGAGAGACGGGGTGTTGGCTTTGTCCCTTCCTTTCCTATAATCGTGTGCTGATGACATGTGTCTGTATTCCCCATAAATGGGATCCAGGAGAATCAAGAGCACACTGACTGGACATATAGCAGTAGTCAGGGCTGGAGGCAGCCGAAGCCTGAGGTTGGGCAACAGGGAAGTCTTTGATCACTCTCTGTGGATGTTCTCCTAGATGTGCCCGATCGACTTAGACAGGTAGGAGGAAGTGTTACGGGGTAAGACTAAATTATAAGGAGTTACTTCTTGCAGGACCGTGAAAATCTGGAGGGAATTTCCTAACTCATCTAGGCCTTCTCCCAGTACTAATTGACTTTTAAATAAAACTGAAGGAGTTGGTTGGAATAGAAAGGGGAGGGGCAGAAAGAGAGCATGTATTTGCTGACTTTTGTTAACGGTGTCTTAATCTCACCTCACTCCCATCATGCGACAGTACACGACCCGCTCCAGTGACGGGGAGAGAGACTGGGGAGAGTAACCTCTGTGTCTTTAAGTTAGTTAATTAACTTTCCATCCTGACCACAGTTTCTCCTCCTTTCTCTCCTTCCAGTCCTCTCCCAACCCCCATCCACTCCTCCTCCGAAAAGGGGAGGCTGCCCATGGATATCAACCAGCCCTGGCATATCAAGTCTGAGCACCTTTCTTATTCCTAGATGTTTCACTTTGCATACATTTGTGCTAATGAGCCAGGATCGCCATGATTTTAGGGAATCTTTGCAAGCTTCTTTGTGCTTTTGACTCTAAGTACAAAGCACCTTGTTATGGTCTATGAACAGCTTCCCCGAGGGGCTAGTCAGGCTTCCCTTGTACCTTGCCATGAACAATTTGCCATTCTTATCATCCGGAGAGCCTAAAGCACAGGCTCTCCGTGTTCCATGGCCTCGGGGCCCTGGGGTGTTTGACCTGGGCTCAAAGTCAGAGCAAGGGAACAAGTTTGCTGGAATACAGCTGGGGGTAGGATGGCCTGAGAAAGGTCAGCTTCTAAGGAAAGGGACAGCAAAGAGCCTGGCTTTATGACCACTGAGGAGCAGAGCCCCTGCCTCCTTTCCCCAGAGAAGGATGTCAGAGAGTCAGCAGCTGGCAAGACATTGGTCTGACACAGCAGGTATAGTGAAGTTCTCAATACAAGTCACTGACCCTGGGGCATTGGGCCATGTAGTCAAGGAATCTAAATAAGCCTAGCAGAAGATACAGTCAGCCAAGGTACCTGCTTCCCTAGTGACTTTCAGAGCCACCCAGGCCAGACTCCTGCAGCTTAGCCTCTCTCTGACCTCTGAAAATGGAAATGCTGCCTTGTCCCTTAGCCCAGGAACAGGACAAAATATGTGGGCTCCTTTCCTGGGCTTTCAAATTCCTGACCAAGCTTTACTCAGGAGATGCTCTTGGCTATTGGAAATAGGATCAATGGAAGCCTGTCCTGTTCCTGCATGAAATCCGTTCACCACTGATCGGGCAACAACTGTGGGGGAAAGAAGCCAGGATAAGCCGAGGAATACTGGGGTACTGTTAACACAGATACTGATCAACCACCACACAGGACCAGTATCCTCCATACAGTTCAAGTGCACATTACACTTTCACACCAAACTCAGCTGCTTTGAAACATGGTGTATGTCTCTCTGCAAGGTGCAAATGAGACACACAGAGAGTGATGGATCAGGTCATGCTTTGCCCTGGGGAGAGCTGTTGGTGCTCAGAATGGGCTTCTGATTGGAAATTTGCACACAGATGTGAGAGAAAAGACCCAGACCTTCCTTAGTCTTAGGTGACTGACTGCCCCAGCATATTAAGTTTTTTTTTTGTTTAAACTGATATTTGTAATCTTTGCCCCGATGGATTTTATTTTACTGTGTTGCTATCGCCTAACTTCAGTTCTGTGGCCCAGGAGTCATTTATTTTTGTCTCGAGTGCTGTTCAAAACCCAATGACTTTTCAGGTTTGATTTTTCTTAGCTTGAGGCAACTAAGTTTTTACCCAATGTATAGCAAATATGTATGTTGTTGTTAAAATGTCGTTGTTTAATGGCATTTCTGCAGCAATAGTTAGTGCGTGCTTGATTGGCATCTCTTGGTCCCCTCCAAGGTCCATGGGACCTCCCCTGGGTTATCTGCCTCTTTTTGCCACGGGCTTTGAGGGCAGTAAGAGAATCTAATGTCCTGGGTTGCTTTGCTGGGAGAATGCAAGCGTACCTACAATACAAGGTATTTCCTTTTCTATCTTGGTATTTTGAGACTGGGTCTCATTGAAAAGCTCAGGAGGGCTTTGAACTCACAATCCTTCTGCTCCATGCATTTGAATGCTTGGATCACAGGCATGTGCTGCCGTGCCTGGATGGAACAATGAGAGGTCAGAATAAGTACTGAATAAGGAGTGGCTATCATGGTTCTTAAATTAGTATTAAAAGACCATAAGTGACAGCAAACCTGAATAAACAAGTGTGTTTCTAGTGGGTTAAGAGTTGTTTTATGATATGTAAGTCATATTGTAAGGCTAAGAAACAGGCTATGAATTGTGCCTCACAGAACAGTTCTTACTTTCACTGTCCTCCTAGGCATCGAGGCTGGGATGTCTCTCATCCTGGCCCGTCTCTCCATCCTAGAGCATTTGATCAATTGTCCTGGTCACACTCTTCCCTGCAAAGATTTACTTGGCTGTGTAATCCCAGCCTCCTCTACTTTTGGCCATCTGATTTCAATGTCTCTTCGTTCTGCCCAGCTGCCCCTGTCAGATCCACTCTCCCTTTCAGTCACTCAAGCATATGTACATTCTTTCAAAATGAGTGTCTACATAGAATGACTACTCAGTGTCGGGTACTATTCTGAAGGCTGGGGACACAGTGGTAAGCAAAATAAAACATCTGTCTCCTGACGAAGCTATAGCCAAGGGATGAAGAGAGTGCTCTATCAGGAAAAGAACCACCGAAGGTGATTTCAGAAGTGAGAAACACAAAACACAGACACACTAGCAGAAACACCAAAAATGCCTGAGTAGGAGAGCTAGACACGTCAGGAGAGGTGTCTCTAAGTAGACATTTGGATGACCCAGGAGTGACATAGAGGGTTCCTATTGTGGGGACTGAGAGAAAGTGTCTTAAAAGCACAAAAGCCCAGAGGCAGGAGCATGCCTGCTGGGTTTGTGGCTCTAGGAAGGTAAGCGAGGTTGTAAATGAATGGCTCGTCTTGAATGGAACTCTGGTTCCCTCCTGAAATAGCTGATACGTATTCCAAACTTTGCAAGCTGAGGACCAGAGTGAACTGTCCTGTCAAAGGCAGCACATCTGGCTGGGCCACACCTTCTGCCACGCTCAGCTCTAACCGTCCCACTGCATGTCCAGCCTTCAATTGTTTTGCACTATAACTTCTCCAGGCTCAGGCTAAGTAAACACATCTCTGTCCCTTTCCAAAAATGACTAAGGTCTTTCTGACAATGCAAGTTTCTGTTCACCCAGTGTCAACCCACTGACAGGGTAGAGTTCTATTAGTTATTAAAATTAGGTGCCCCAAACTCACTGACAGCAAAACAAGAAAAGACATAGACAAGATCTCTCCAGACAAGGAACTAATGGCGAGATGGTTAAATAGTAAGCAAAGGTTACCTTCTCGGTGAAGGTTGGAGAAGCTCAGTGGGTAAAGGAGGCAGCTCAGAGGAGGGAGAATTTAATGAACATGATCATCAACAAAAGGGAAGAGAGGTCTTCTCAGAGGCAAGGCCAGTGTTTGAGGAAGCCAGGAGGTGAGAATGCTTCCAGCGACTGCAGAACCTTGGGGAAGCATGCGAACCAGGATCAGAGTCTTCAGAAAGTGTTCAAAAAGGATGGGGTCATATTTCAGCAGATATAAAAATCCACCAGAAGAGGACAACCTAAAGGAGTCAGCAAGATGCTGTAGGAAGGTCTCACCTCCACCCCAGCCCTGGGGCAGGGCTTCTCTGCCCCCTCTTTAGTGTGGGAACAGGGCACTGTCCTTGAGGTGTTTGTAACCTGGTCTACTGCTTGTGAAATGCTGGGAGACTCCTCTTCCTCTGGCCTAGGGTGCAGAGGAAAACAGCCAGGGTCTGTGTCCAACGGTACTGAATCATGTCGCCCAGGCTCTGAGAGCACAGATGCCCCTGGTGAGTTCATCAGCTGGGGTTGGCTATCCATGCTCTGAGCAGCCTAGAAGTTGCTACAACTGTTGTCATGGTAGACCTTAGATGGAGTCCCATACTCTGCTGAAGCACCTAGCCCTCGGTTATACAACTGCTGCAAAGCTATCCCTTTGCTGGGGACAGCATTTGCTTCTCCATCAAATGGGCATCTTTTCTCTCTTAGTTGTCAGGAAGGTTGAGATTACCTAAATGAAAGCACGGGCTTACACTGGTAAACGTCTTACTGATATAGAGTCCCAGAGCAAAGGCGGATAGAAATCTCTGGAACAGTTTTCTGCCCTTTGCCTGTTGGTGCGAGTCTCAGTGATGGTCACTGTTGATTGTGGGTGCAATCATTGCCTGGGTGAGGATCTTGGACTGTACAAAAGGACAGTCTGAGCATTGGCATTCATCACTGTACTGGCTGTGGATGGGACAGCTGCTTCGAGTTCCTACTGCCTTGTCTTTCCTGCCATGTCATTTCAAAAACATGACTGCCACCTTAAACTGTGAGGCAGAATAAGCCCCTTCTTCCTTAAGTTGGTTTTGTCAGAGTATTTTAATCATAACTGAGTAGCGCTCTCTCTCTCTCTCTCTCTCTCTCTCTCTCTCTCTCTCTCTCTCTCTCTCTCTCTGTGTGTGTGTGTGTGTGTGCATGTGTGTGTGTATTGATGTGATATGGGTTCAGAGCCTCTGCACGCTAGACCTGTTCTCTCACTGGGCTACACTCCAGCCAGCACTACGCTCCAGCCAGCATCATGGCTGCTATAAAGGGCCCATGCATGTGTGATGCCAACCATGCACATAACCCCATTCCAGTTTTTCAGCACTAAGGAGTTGCCTAGAGTTCCAGGGATGTATGCTGGTGGCCAGCCTGTGGCCATCTGGGGTGTCTGGAGGATAAACATGCCCTATCCAGCTTCTTTGAATTTTGGAGCTCAAGTGAACAGGGGTCTCACACCAGTGATCCTCCAGGTTCACCCAGTGTGCAGTGATTACTTGTGAAGTTAAATCAGAAAAACACAAGAAGGGATCTTTCTTCAGATCAAAATCCCAAGAAAGATGACTTCAAAGGGGTATTTACCAAGGGAACAGAGCTGGTCTGGCTTTCCTTCGGGGCCCTGTCACATTGCCACCCACTCTGCTGGGATCAGCTATAGACACACAAGCGTTTGTCTTCACTGCTGGCCAGTCCTTTCCACTTCACCCCCGTCCTTCTCCCAACCCTGCCAGCTGTGCAGAGCCTTCCCGGAGGCTGGAGCTCTCTGCACAAGTGTGCATGCACTCTGGGAAGGGTGCCATCATACCCTGGGGGTGACTCACGCCCCACAAAGTGCTCTCTGCTTCCTGGACCACTGTGGTAGCACCGTGGCTTCTCTGGAAGAGAACAAAAGGCGCATCTTATATTGCCTGATGCTTTGTGGTTTTAAAAAAAAAAAGCCACGTGCACACTAATTGATTTTCACATCAGCCCTGTGCGATGGAGTCTAAATGCTTTCTGTCAAGGGTCTTGTAGCATACAGCCTTGAGAAAGTTCCTCATCTCTTAACAGCCTGTGTCTCTCCAGGTGGAAAATGAGGTAAATATATTCTTCTTTTCTGTGTGCAGAACAGTGCTTTCTGAAATGTGAAATGAAAACAAAACTTTGGCCCATGCTTCAGTTGGAAAGGATACTTTTTTCCCCATCAACTAGTTTAAGGTGGAATTGTCAGGCTTACTTAACTTTGAACTTAGCAGGCTTTAGAAGACATGATGAACCGGGGCCTGGCCAGTCACCTATGAGAAGTATAATTACCGCATTTAAAAGGAATTTTCACCATTTTCCTCCCAGTATATGTCAGATTTGAAACTTAGCTAGGAACATGGCATCCATTATCGCATCCAATCTTTAAACCATCTAAATACTAGGGCAGATGAGAAAGACGAGATGAGGGAAGGAGTTAAAGGTGGCGCTGAGGTTTGCTTCAGAGCCCTGGCCTGGGCTTCTCCCTCGGGTAACATTCCATATTGCTGGGTAGTGCTCCCAGAGGGAAATTCTCACAGGCAGGTTCCTTCCGCGGCTGACTCCTTTCCTGTTCTTGTCCAGGTATCTGGCCATTGTGCACCCGCTGAGACCGCGGATGAAGTGTCAAACAGCCGCCGGCCTGATCTTCCTGGTGTGGTCTGTGTCCATCCTCATTGCCATCCCAGCCGCCTACTTTACCACTGAGACAGTGTTGGTCATCGTGGAGAGCCAGGAGAAGATCTTCTGCGGCCAGATCTGGCCAGTGGATCAGCAGTTCTACTACAGATCCTACTTCCTTTTGGTCTTTGGCCTCGAGTTCGTGGGCCCTGTAGTTGCCATGACCCTGTGCTATGCCAGGGTGTCCCGGGAGCTCTGGTTCAAGGCGGTGCCCGGCTTTCAGACAGAGCAGATCCGCCGGAGGCTGCGCTGCCGCCGCAGGACAGTGCTGGGGCTCGTGTGCGTCCTCTCTGCCTATGTGCTGTGCTGGGCTCCCTTCTATGGCTTCACTATCGTGCGTGACTTCTTCCCCTCCGTGTTTGTGAAGGAGAAGCACTACCTCACCGCTTTCTATGTGGTGGAGTGTATCGCCATGAGCAACAGCATGATCAATACTCTGTGCTTTGTGACTGTCAGGAATAACACCAGTAAGTACCTCAAGAGGATCCTGCGGCTGCAGTGGAGGGCCCCTCCCAGCGGGAGCAAGGCCAGCGCCGACCTCGACCTCAGGACCACAGGGATGCCTGCCACTGAGGAGGTGGACTGCATCCGACTGAAATAAGCAAAATGGTACCACAGCGCCTGGGTGCACACAGCAGCCATGAACTTGGTTTTCTGTGGAAGGCAGAGGAAAGAGACAACCACTTAGACTCACTATTCAAGGACCACTGAAGTATGGAATTTCTGAAATGGAGATCTGAGATACTGTCACTAGCGGTCAGGGTTCACCGAATATCTCATTTTTGCAAAGAGTGAAAATCCTTTGACAAAGTGAAGTGAGAATTATAGCAAGGAAATATGGTTCAGACTGTGTGGAAAAGGGTATTTTCAGAGAGAAGGCAGAGCAGGCTACGTAGGACTTTCCTGTCTATGCTTAGGGCTCTGTACCAGGGCTCCATGTGGGTCTAGCTCACCTCTGGCAGTACTCTTGGGCTCTACCCAGACATGCTGTAGTCTTCAGAATCTCCACTGAGAGGGGAATCAAATGCGTGAGTGGATACTCCAGGACCTGTGGCTAAGTTCTGAACACCCACCCCCAGCCTATGGTCACCTCTAAGGCTTGGGCTCTGCACACAGACAGTGTGCGTGTAGGGGTGTCTCTCTGGAGCACGAACTTGGAGGAGGAGCCACATGGACTCTGGGTGCCATTTAGATAGGGAATTTGGAATTTGGGGTTCTGAGTCCTAAGTAGAGGGAAGTTTGAGCTGATTCCCCCACTTCATGGTCTACTTACTGTGAAGGGTAGGGAGGAGGTGAGGAAGGAGGATCTGGTGGGACCTCTGATAGCATGTGCATGTTAAAGGATGCTGTTGCTCCATCTCTCAGCTTCTGTGCCCTGGACCACTCATGCTTCTTGAGTCTTCATGCCTTTGTGTTTATGGAGCATAGAACTCTTGAAGGTAAACATAGCACCTTGCTTTCCCATTCCTACTAGCTCTAAAACACAAGGTGTTTTCATCCCAACCAGCCTATTTGATGAGGTTCCCTCACTGGGAAGACTGGGAGAAAGAGTTCTTAGCCACTGGTGCCTGACTTTTGGCTTGGTCATGATCCTGTGAATTAAGACTTCTGCTCTTTCAAAATGAAGGTGACCTTGGAGAAACCACCACATTTCTGCTCTTCAGAAATGAATGAAGACCTGCACGTCAGGGGTGCAGCCTGGATACTCAGGAAACAGAAGTTGACTAACAGTGAGCTCTAGGGACCCCACAGACTTTTGAAAGTCTCGTCCCATGTGGTAACTTGCCTTCTTAGTTTGGCATTTAGAATTCTGGCCTAAGAAAATCTGAAGCCCAGCTTTGACTAGGTTATCTACACAGACCTGACATAAGACCTTCTGAAGACAAAGGTAATACTTAAGAAACCTTGTTAGAATTGTTGTGAGATCAATCAAATTATATGTGGAAGATAGGCTGTTAACCATCTGAATAGTAAAGTATCACCGCCATCATCACCACCACTACCACCGCCACCATCATCACCATCTCCACCACCACCACCACCACCACCAGCAGCAGCAGCAGCAGCAGCAGCAGCAGCAAAAACAACAACAACAACAACAACAACAACAACAACAACAGTGAACTAGCAGCTATGAGGTGACTGGACAAAGACAAACTTGTACATATATCTTGTTTATATATCTGTCAATCTAACCAGCTTCTCCTCTTAATGTTCTTCATGTGAATTATTTTTTATACTTCTCAACACTGCATCGTGTCATCATAGCACATTGGTACAAACAAGACTGTGAACTTTCATGGCAGGTACATAAAGGAAGTGATACCTGGTCTCCAGTCAGGAGGGAAGCACCCGGTGTTGTAGTCTCCAGATCAGGGCATCCTTGTTGTCAAGTAGAAACTGTTCCCATACGTGCTCCCGGAATCCGAGCATCCTCACTTCCTTGCAGACCGTTACTCCACACGTGTCCCAGCCAGTATGAACAATGTCCCTTAGCTGATTTTATTCTGAGTGTGCAGAGTAGCAAGGGGCCGTGTCCCTTCCCTCAGACTTCATTATAAGACAAGGCATTAATTAAATTAACCTGTATGTATTTTCTCTCCGAATACAGGCAACTCTACTTTTGACCACAAGTTTTTTTTTTTTTTAATGGTCTATTTCCCAGAAAACACATTTCAAAGACTCATTTATTTATTCTCATTCAGTACCCAGCAGACTCATCTTACTTTAAATCATAATTCTCTCAGAGGATAAAAACTCATTAAAGTACAAACCTAAACCAAATGGCAGAGAAACAAACCCCCTATTTTTTATTTTAAACTTCATTACAAAAAATTGCAAAAAAAGAAAGAAGAAAAGAAAACCACATATCAAATTAACCAGACCATTCACTGTTCCTCCTACTAAGGCTAAAAAAAGAATTGACTCTGTTAAATACTTGTCTTTTTTTTTTAAAAAAAAAAAAAAAAAAACTATGACAAGTTTTCTTCTGCCTTTTCTCCTAAAATGTGTCAAAGTTTCACTCACCTAAACTGGCTGTAATTCTTCCAGATATTGATGTCTGCTTGTGGTTTTACAGAGAATGGTTGTTATTAAATGGAATACCAGTAGGTGTACACATACAATCACTAATTGTACTGTGCCTCTCATTTCTCCCTGGTCCCAATCCTTTTCCAGGCTCTAGTGTGATGGTCTTTGAGATTACATCGACTAGATTCCACGATCCTGGAATTGTTCGGACAGCATTGCCTCCCACCACTCTTACCAAGAGCCTCCCATCTCCATCAAGAGCGGTGGCTGATTTAGGTGCCTTTTTCCCTTGAGTCTGGGCTGATGGAGCCAAGAAGACTTTTGAGCATCTGAATCCTAAGATTTGATGTGTGTGGACCTGTTTATGCCAACTGTAGGAGTAAACCCATGAGCAGGCCCAATGTCTACCGGTGCAGACAGGAGAGACTGAAGATTCAGTGCTGCATACAGTTCCCTGGGCTAGCAGCTCAGACAATGGACTTCTCAAAAACAGAATAAAACAAGCAAGCAAGCAAGCAAGCAAACAAACAAACCTTACACACAAAAGCCCAACTAGTGCTAAGCCTAACAAGATGAGACTTACGACAGATACTTCTTTTGTATTTTCTAAGTACTTTTAGTGGTCAAAGAGATACACGTATATCCCATGCAGAAGGACAAAGTGTGATTTTGCAAAATCATACTATTTCCATAACTAAGAGAGGAAATAGAATATAAATTCTTAAAGACACTAAAATAGGTGATATGGCGGTCACCACAGCACACGCTGCCACAAGAAGTACGTCTGTGATGAACGAAAATGCTGGGGCATGAAGTACGATGAGCAGATTATTGTCAGTCTGACTCCTGTCCTTGAAAAACGTGATTTTGTTGGGTAGTGATGGCACATGCTTCTAATCCAAGCACTAGGGAGGCAGAGGCAGGCAGAGCTATGGGAGTTTCAGGACAGCCTGGTCTGCAGAGTGAGTTTAAGGACAACCAGGGCAATTATATGGAAAAACCCTGTCTTGAAAAGATAAACAAACAAAACAAAATAACAACAACCCAAAAGAAAAAAAAGAAAAACGTAACTTTTTGTAACCTGGTCTCAGAGAACAGTCCATTTTCCTTCCTGGAGTGTGAGAATATGACATTCAAAACTCTGATTCAGATTCTGCAGTTATAAATAACAACTGAAGTACAGCAAGTGGGGGATGGTGGGAGTGAGGTAGGGGTGAGGTGGGGAGGGTGTGGGAGAATGGGAGTGAGGTGGGGGGTGTGTGGGAGGGTGGAGGTAAGGTGGGGGTTGGGGGATGAGGGTGGTATGGGGGTGAGTTGGGGTGAGGAGGATGGACATGATGGAGCTTAATGTCACACAGTTGAATGCTGTGAGAGCCAGTTAGACCTCAGGGCTCTTGAAGCTGAGCCCAGCATTCTTCTATCCCAGAATTCCTTGGTGCAGGGTGCATAACATCCGAGAGAGAGAGGAGGATTCTGTCCAAGAATCTTTGAGATGTCTATTCAATCTACCTGGCCTTCTCTGGAGACCCTTAAGGAGTTTAGCAGAGACATTCCTGGCTCCTTTGCAAGCCAAGTTTTAGCTCATTCTACCCCCTGGACCTCACAGCCAGCCACAGAGGCTCCAAGGCTGGGGGAGAATGGCTTAGAGCTGTTCCTGATGGCTTTATTTACCTAACCCGAGGGCCCCAGGAATGCAACCAAAAGAAACTTGGCTTCCCTTCCGTAAGATGCAGAAGGAACATGACTCTATGCCTGAAAGTCTACACTGGTGAGCAGACCCTGTATGCTGGAGTTTAGATACTGCACAGAGCCAGCTCATGGCCTCCCCTGGGAGGCCAAGAATGGTGAGCTTGTGAATGGAGCAGCATTTCAACTTGAGCGAAGCTCAGAGAAGCAAAAGAGAGCACTGTGTCACAGAAACAGAAACTTTTTTTTTTCCAGTTGACCAAAGATGTCCCCAACATGTTGAAAGTCCCTGGGAGAAAATAGATCAAAACCTGAAAAGGACATAAATCTAGCTAAAGACCATCAAGGTCTCTCCTTTTTTTCTTGTGGTACTTTCAAAGGCTGGAGTGTGAACCACTTCAGAATATATGGGGGAGATACTCTTCTTTTTGGAGTTTGTGTGATGGTCAGTTTTAACTATGAATTGATTGTATTAATAAACGCTGGGAAAAAACACTTTGGTTTGTCTGTGACAGATTTCCAGAGGGGATTAATTAGGGAGGGAAGGCCTGTCTGGAATGTGGGTGCACTGTTTAATGGTTTGGGGGGCTGGACTAAATAAAAAGGGGGGAGCCAGAAAGCTGGCTGAGCTCCCGTGTCCACCCCTCTCTGTTTGTCTGCTCACACAGACTCTCACATACACTTCTAGCTGCCCTCCCTTCTTGACCATGATGAGTTTTCTTCTCCCAAACTGTGAGGCAGAATAAAGCCTTTTATTCTTAAATCACCTTTGTTGGGTATTTAGTCACAGGAACAAGTTCAGTGATGAATACAGTTTGAAACAGGTGACATTTGCATCTCTCACACCTGCTTCTGTCCATCTTATCATTTCTTATTTCACTACATTTGATGGTGTGTCTTCTTTGTTGTATCTCCCTAATAGAAAATGTAAACGTGCATGTGCTATAAACTAAAACAAAACACTATTATCTGGGAAGGTGTCTTAGTGTTCTACTGCTGTGAAGAGACACCATGACAACTCATAATTTCTTTCTTTTTTTTTTTTTATAATTAGGGCTTGATTACAGTTTTACAGTTTCAGAGCTTCAGTCTGTTACCATCATGGCAGGAAGCATGGCAGCACACAGGCAGACATGGCGCTAGAGAAGCAGTGGAGAGTTTTATATTTAAATCCAAAGGCAGCAGGAAGGGAAAGAGCCACAAGGCCTAGGCTGGGTCCTGGAAACCTCAAAGCCAACCCCCAGTGACACACTTCTTCAACAAAGCCTTACCTATTCCAACAAGGCCACACCTCCTATTCTTTCTCAAGTAGTGTCATTCCCTGATGACCAAGCATTCAAATATATGAGCCTATGTGGCCATTCTTATTCAGACTACCACAGAAGGAGTAGTGGTTAAGACAGAAAGCAGAGAAACTGTTTTGGAAGCAGAATAATAAAAGAGATGGATGGAGTGGATCTTGCAGGGGTGTTTAGCTTTCTGACATGGACACAGGATGGCATAATCTACAAATGTGTTGGGCTCACTCTATTTGATCCTGGGGTAGTGGCCATGCATGGAACTTTAAATTAAAATGTAAGCCAAGAGAGGAAGATGAAAAGGATTACGACATTGTTTTAAGTCTGGGTAATTGGAACTTCTGGGACAAGAGCTGACTTAGGAAGTGTACAAAACATTTATTATTTGATATATTGATTGAGGTATTGATAAAATATTTAGGCTGTGCTTCCAGCAAGTAGCTAGAAAGAACAGTTAAGAACTCAGAAGCAAAGTGTAAGTTAGTGAGGTTTGAACTTCTGAACTTCTGTCTGAACTTCTGTCTGAACTTCTGCAGGGGTAACGTCAAATTTGACTCACAGGTTAGAACAGTTACACATGAAGCTGGTAGCATCAAGTCTCAAGACACGCACAAGTGTTGATAAAGCAGAGGTCATCTGGTACAATTCAATGTTTCCTAGGTCTTATCATATCAGAAACAATCTTTTACTCCAAAATAAAAGATGAATAAATGCAAAACTATAAAATAAATTCAGGAAACATTTGGTTTATGAAATCTTTCTTTAAAAAGCAGAACATTTCAGGAATTTACTTAAAACCGTAGTCACTTTTCTTCCCAGAGTAGACAGTACCTGCAAGAAGCAACCCAAGGGAGGAGTGGTTCACTTCGGCTCAGGGACTGAGGGGTGGAGCCCATCATGGCAGGAGAAGTGCAGTGATAGTGTGAGACAGTTGTCATATGCCACCAAAAACCAGAAAGTGAAAAGATGAACGCACCAGAAGTCAGAAAGCAGAGACCTAAATGCTGTGCACATTCAAGGCAGGACCTCAGTTAATCTTTATTGGGAAGACTGACATGGCCAAAGGTAAGTTTCACTAAAGCTGGGGAGATTGGGGTCCCTAATTCAGCCCACTTGGCAATGGAAATTGAGTACTACAATAAGTAATCCTGAATAAGGCTAACTTGCTAAGGGAATTCCATAGATAAAGACTCTTATCTCAAACCATCAGAAAATTCCAAAAGGTCCAAGGGCCCACAAGTTTCCAAGGAAATATGCCACATCACCTGGCTTCCTACCCAGACAGATGCCCTCTGATCAAGTCTATGTGTCCCTAGATACTCTTCAGTAGTGTTCACTGTCTTAATTAGGGTTACTATTGCTGTGAAGAAATACCGTGAGCAAAACAACTTGGGGAGAAAGGGTTTATTTGGCTTACACTTCCATCTCACCGTTCATCTAAAGAAGTCAGGCCAGGCACTCAATAGAATAGAAACCTGGAGGCAGGAGCTGATGCAGAAGCCATGGTATGTGTGTGTGTGTGTGTGAGTGTGTGTGTGTGTGTGTGCACGTGCACGTGCACGAGCTGCTTACTCTCTTGCTCCCCATGTCTTCTTACTCAGCCAGACGTCTTATAGAACCCAGGACCATGCCCAGGGATGGCGTCGCCCACAGTGGACTGATCGCTTCTCCATCCGTCACTAACCAAGGACATGTCATACAGCTGGATCTTACGGGGGCATTTTCTCAACTGACGGCTGAAGCTTGTGTCAAGTTTACAGAAAACAAACCAAGACAGCCACACACTGCCTTAATGCCTTCCTCCCTGTGTGATTAGAAAGAGTGGAGTTTATAGAAATGCTGAGTAACCATTTGAGAAACAGAAGGAGACAGGGAAACCAGGGATGGGAAAGAAGAAAGAATTTTTTTAAGAATTTTAGAATGACTAGGAAATTCAAATTCCTTTCACTACCCAGTATTCTCTTTTTCCTTATAAATGAATCAACTTTTTATTTCATCATAGAGAGTGTATTTCCAAGGTCCCCTTGTTGTAAGGGTGATTACAAGTTATACAATCTAGGCAGTAGCTTAGCGAAGTATTCCTTTCATCAGTAAGAAAGGAGGCTGCTTAATCTTTTATTTCCAACTTCCCGGTGCTTAAGGAGTACAGTTGTGATGGCTGGAGCTCTAGCAGCCAGCTCTGATAATTAAAATAAGGCTTGGCCTAAACAGTGGACAGGAAATAGCCTACTATAATTCTGTGGTATCCACACCAATGCTGACCTGACCATCTCAGACAGAAGTAAACTTTGTTTGGTCATGATACTTTCTAAAAAGTCTTGTGACTTCCCTGGGGGAATTCTCTGCCACTCAGAATGGCTGATTTCACCTAGTCATGATGACATTTTGTCTTCCACAGGATCTTTCTTTCTTTTTTTTTTTTCAACTAAAGTTATATTGTCAAACCAGATGGATGGGATATTAGTATTTTCCAGGATATTTGCACCTTAATGAAATCTAGTTGGAACAATTCCAATTTAATTTAATTTTTCCCTATTGTTTTTAGTTTTATGCTTCCTTGAAACCCATTCAGCCTGTTGCTGGAGGCTTCCTGGCCCAGAGTGTGTTGAAATGAGACGCAGAGTCAGACTCAGGTGTAGCTTTAAAGACTGCTGGTTTCTGGACATTTCAGCTCTCTAACTACACGGAATGCTGATGGTAACTTTTAAAAAGTCCTAAAAGCTTTCTTGCTCATTCTGAGGGTTAAAGTAGCTGGCTTAGGTGATTAGCACCTGTAGCCTAAGCAGCAGTGGGTGGGGTGGGGATGAAGTAAGTAGCCCTTGTTCTGTCTCTGCAGGAATTGCAGGGCTCTAACTTTTAGCCTGCTAGTTGAAGTCTTAGTAAGAAAAAGAGACATCTTGAAAAGTGACTTTAGAGTTTATTTCTAAGTTCTAAAATGTTTCCTGTGAGCATGGGGTCTCCAATGGAGGAGTTAGAGAAAGGACTGAAGGAACTGAAGGGGGGTTGAAACCCATGGGAAGAACAACAATATCAACCAACCAGACCCTCCAGAGCTCCTAGGAACTAAACCATCAACCAAAGAGTTGGTTGGAGAGACCCATGGCTCCAGCTGCATGTGTAGCAGAGAATGGCCTTGTCCAGCATCAATGGGAGAAGAGGCCCTTGGTCCTGTGAAGGCTTGAGGCCCCAATGTAGGGAATCCCAGTGCGGGGAGGCTGGAGTGGGTGGGCGGGTGGGTGAGCATCCTCATAGAAACAAGGAGAGGGAGGATGGGATAGGGAAGTTCCAGAGGGGAAACCAGGAAAGGGGATAACATTTGAAATGTAAATTTAAAAAATATCCAATAATAAAGAAAGAAAGTTCTCTAAGAAAAAGGGGGAAGGGGCTTCTAAAGTGGGACAAGGAGAATTCCAAGAAGAGGGGGATAAGGAGAATAATTCTCTCCTGTCTTTGTCCTCAGCACAAGTTTACACATAAATTCAAATCATAAATTGAATAAGAAGTTTTACAACAGAGAATGTTTACATGCGTATCCATTAGGAGTAATTATCTAACTAAACATTGATCACCTGTCAGAGCTCCACAGGTTCATGGAGAGTTTAAAACCATAACTAAGTTATTAGTGAAGTTTTGTATAGATAAACCCAATCAATATTTTATCTTCTGTCCTAGCACCTATAATAAATTGTTAGTTCCCTTTTTCATGACCTTTAGTTAATGGTGTCACAACCTTTGGGAATGTGCTCTGAGTAGTAGAATGCCTACTTGCTATCTCAGAAGCAATTAAGTTGTGACACTAGAGGCTGGCAGAGCTCTCACTGCACTTTTGACGTCAGAAAGGACCTAATACCAGTCCCACTATAAAAGAGCTTAATAAATACTGATACAATTTTAGGAATTCTTGTAGGATCATCATTAAGACTTAAGAAGTCACCTATTTGTCTATATAGCATCACTACAAGACAGTGCATCTTCATTGTTCTGCAGAGATCTGCTCAAAAGGGTGGTGGGCTAATACCTAGTGTTTGTTATATATGTTTAATAATAAGAGGAAAAGCATATTAATAGCAGGAATCTTTCCTAAAATGGATTTCTCCTACCGGAGAAATCAAATCTGTCATGGATTTTTAATCCAAGGTGGACCCGTCTCAGGAAGACTGCCTGCTAGTTATTAGCTTGTTGACTCCTGACAATCTATGTACTATTTTCTTAGAAAAATACATCTGTAACAATGAACATAACACACAGCAGACAGTGACAGGGAAAGATTTAAGAACATAATAATGAAGGCATAAGTTAAGTTTCCGACTTACAGGAAATGGTGGAATTCTCTTGTGGTTTGTGCAATCCCTGAGCTTTATAGGAGCTTTCAATCAAGAGACATTTTTTTCCCCAGCTCCACCATGCTCAGTGCATATAGGAAAAGCTGGGATTGCCCAAGATACTGCTGAGGAAGCCAAGTCTAGAAGAGCTGTTCAGCAATGAAAGATAAGGCAGATTGGAAACCCTGTCTTCTTTTGTCAATGTCACAAGGATGCTAGGTCCTTGATTCTTATTGATTATGGTGATTGAATAAGTTAAGTACATTAAGAAATGAGGGGGAAGACTCCAAGTGTTAGAAGCAAATGCAATATGAGATGAACCGCACTCCAGCTGTTTGCTCATCTCTTGTGATTTACCCATCTTGTAGTTCTTGGATACTTGCTGGGTTTCCTACTGGATATAAGGATGGATTTTATCCTAATCACTTTGGTACGTAGTACCTAGGACATGTTTAACTTGTTTCTGCCTAATAGATTGTACTTGTAGTGTTTTAAATGCGGGTATAATTTCCAATTATTAATACACTTAACTTATCCAGTTTCATTTTTAGCAGGCCTATAAAGAAAAATTTTATTTTAAATCTGACACCAAAGTACATCTTCTATCAAAGGCAAGTTTTTCTTTCCTTTTGTGTGTGTATGTGTGTGCATGTGTATGTTGTGTGTGTGTGTGTGTGTGTAGTTTCATTTTACTTTTGTTTGTTTGTTTTTAGTTTTGATGTTTTGAGACAGGATCTTACTGCAGAGATCAGCTTGGTCTTTAATGCCTGTAGTCTAGGCTGGCTTTGAACTCAAGATCTTCCTGACAGCTGCATACCATTATGCTCAGTAAGGTTTTCTTTCTTTAAAATTCCCTAAATGCCCCATTTTGCTTTCGACTTGGACCATAACACTATACTGCTATTTTGGCTCTGGCTATCTAAGCGTCTTTGCATACTGTAAGCATATTCCACAAGCACAGTGTCATTGAACAGTGAGAGTGAGCTCCAGAAGGCTGCTGGTCTAGAGAGGGCATCGGCTAACAGGTGAAAACCAGGTGTGTGTGGCTCCAGGGTGTGACATCAGTAAGCGATAGTGTCTGCAAGTGCCTAAGATGTCTTCCCTTTTGTACATAAAAAGGACAGTGTTTAGAAAGGCTGAGTGTTGTGGGAATGGAGTGCCCCTACCTGGTCTTTTGTTTCTTCCTCCTTCATCCAGTGTCTACTAACACTCAGAAGAGTGGTTGAGGGTATGGATGTCATCCTGATAGGGATTCAGCAAAAGCTGTTTTTTTTTTTTTCTGGAGTTTCCCTCCATCTCTAAGGTATAAAGAAGGGAGGATGGATGTAATTGTATTTTAAGCCTTCATACACCAAATATCAGAAAAGACACACGCTGGCCACTGACTGAGAGCTCTGGGGCTTTGGATTCTAGATACTCTTCTCACAAATGCTCTGAGATGCTCTAACCCACATAGATGCTGTGTTGAATGCAGGGTTGTGAGAAGTGTGTGTGTGTGTATGGTTTTCTGGCTTTTTAATTTAGGAAGTGGCCAAGAAAAGTCTCCTGTGGACCTCTAACAAGAACAGCTTGAACATCAATAAATTTAAAGTGACCCAAAAAGTACATTTTGTTTATAAATGGCAGAAGAGAAATAGGGAACAACAAAGGCCATCTCATGTGGACATACACAGAAACTTCTAGAACCTGTGAATAAGAACAACCATTTGCCTTTCAGTGACACTCTGTACTTTTGTAATCATCAAGAGAAAAAAAAATGTCTAAAGGCCTTCAAACTGGAAGTTTGGAGAACAGACCTCACTCCACGTTAAAAGAGGGTACAAGAAGAGCATTATATATTCAGATAAATGGCTTCAGGAATCAATCACCGTACACATGGTAACACGTCTAACACATCACAAAACCACGGATGTATATCACTGTCATCCTGTGTTAACCTCCATAACGAGCAGGCATTGCTCTCACAGGTCCATAATGTAACAGGAAGGTCAGGCAGCCCATCCACCTTCCATGAGTTACTGAGGCTTCTGAGAAATGAGTGCTTGGCCTTCACCCATTGCTGCTGACAAGCAGCCTGTGGGATGTGATTCTCCACAGGAGGCTCTTTCCCTAGAGCTGCCTTGCAGCTGCTTCTCAGATTTTTTTCAAATCTGAGAACTGTCCATCCTTTACCAGTGGAACACATATAAACCCTCAGGGGATCTTGTGCCAAAGTCCCTATGCAGCATGAATTAAGGAGGAGCTGACCCTAGTGCATGATCTTGATAATGTGAACTTCAGTTAGTTAATGTTTGGGCATATATATATATGTATATGTATACATATATGTATATATACGTATACATATACATATACATATATACGTATACATATACATACACACACACACACACACACACACACACACACACACACACACACATATATATATATATATATATATATATATATATATGTATGTATATATATCACATAGTCCATATAGGCACACAGACTGACTAAGAAGAGACGATTGCCCTGAGAAAAGAACATCCATTTGTTCTGAAGGATCAGCAGTCAGACATTGATACCTTCTCCCTGAGAGTATTCTATTCATGTGCATACACACACACACACACACACACACACACACACACCATTATTTTTTACCTTGTAATGGGTAAAACCTTGGCCCTGGGATGTTTAGATCTAAATTACAGGAACCTGTGAATGCTGCCTCGTGTGGCCAGTATGGTTGTATTAGTAGTGACCATGGAGTCGAGATCGGACCGGTTACCCAATGAGCCCTGAACAGCATCAGAAGCCCCCTGCAAATGGAAGGTGAGTTATGTGTGATTTTACGTGGTTGTGATGTGACTCGGGAATCAGAGGTTGGAGGAATGTGTTTTGACACTAGGAAAGGCGTCACACACAAGGCACTAGATGCTCAAGACATCAGGCCAACTGTTCTCCCTGCACAGTGGGAGTGGCCCTCTCTGTTGTGCTGCAGTGTGGTGGCTCTGGACTTCTGACCTCCAGCACTGAGGACATAGAACTCCCTCAGGCCAGTTGCTTTGGGATCACTCTGAGAGGTTGTTTCCACAGCCTCAGCTCTGCTTCCAGACTTGGCAGATGGGTTTTGCTGTTCCTCAACTTAGCCTCTCTCTGCTTTGGGCTACCAGCTGGACTTCCAGGGCCAGCCTTGTTGTGTTGAGGACACAGGCCTCTCCCTGGGGCAAGGCATTTTTGGGGAGTGAGGTGATCATTTGTGATGAGCTGAGTTATTATCTCTACATCCCTCACTGTAGCAGAGAGATTCCTTAAGAGCCACAGTCAAATTGCTTTTCTCAGAAAATCCTCTTTCATGATTTCAAAACATCCCTGCCCCAAACTGTGGTCCTCAGGACTTAGAGAGGTAGGCCCGCTTGGGGACCTTGCTTCCTCCATAGTGTTTTCCCTAAGCTCTTGGTCGGTAATCACTTTGCTGGCCTGGATGTGGTTGGTGGCTCTCGTGGGTGAGCAGGCCCCTCCCACTGTGTTGTCCTGTGGCGAGTGTTGAGTTCTAGCCTACTTCAAGCCTTGGATTTGTTTACACACTCAAGCCAGCTCAGCGCTGTGTTACTCCCTCTAGTGCTTAAGGAACTGTGGGTGGGTGTGGTTGTTGGGCTTAGAGAATTGTTAGCACACCATTCAGCCCAGATCATCCCTCGTCGGTCACTCCAGGGCTCCTGGGGCAGAACAAACAACGTGAAACCTATGTCTTGCACTTTGCACCAACTGCTACTTTATTATTTTGCAGATTAGAACATTTAGAAATTCTATGAAAATGGTCGTTATTGTTATCACCCATATTGTTACCACCAATAGTATTGTTACTATTGTTAGTCAATCATTAGTTAACAAATGTCTGTTTACTGTTTGCTGTATATTAGGGAATACTTGGAATTCATCAATGAACGAGGCAAGTCCGTTGTATTTATGTAGCTCCATGAATTCTACATCAATCAGATAACCCAAAGAAGAGCATGCGCAGACAGAGAGATCTCTAGCGTGTAGGTAATATGAAGGGGTGGAGTGAAGGGCCAGCGTGTGGCCATTGGAGGAATGAGGCAGAAAGAAATTGGGGGTGGTTTGGATTCAGGGACAGTTGGGGTTTCTTAGAGCCGAAGAGAAGCTAGCCCTGCCAAGTTCCTGCAGTCTTTCCCTGTGTTGGTGCTTGCAAGACCAAAGGCACAGAGGACCAAGCAGCTGAGGTGAGGCACAGCAGGGAGTTCTGTGGCTGGAACAAGAAAGAGATTGTTGAGAAGTCACATACCTGACCATCCACGGCCTCACAGCCCTCAGGAAAGAGAATAGTTTCTCTTTCGAAAGTTGAGGGCTGCTGCAGTTCTGAATTAGTGTTTGGCGTTGCGTGTTCAGTTCACTGATCTTAGATCGGTGAGTTGGTGTGACCCCAGAGGGGGTCAAGTGTATCAAGCCAGGTACCAACCTGGGGATGAGCTGTGAAGCTCAGATTCCATTTCTGGAAAACCTTCATCCCTTTGAGCTTTTCACAGGTATTCCCAGAGGTTTGGTTGCTGAGACTGGTGTTTCTCTAAGTATTTCGTCTTATAAAATTTTTCTTGTTTTGTAGATATAGCCCCTTCTTTTAGCTTATGCAAGAGAGTATTACTTTTTGAAGTTCTCTTAGCAGTCTTTATTGATAACTAGTATGCTTTATTTAACTTATTGGCCACTATATTTTAGGCCATGGGCTGAACAAGATTAGGGTTCTTGAATAGAGGGAACCCTAATCTGGAAAGTGCTTCCACAAGGTTGGGCTGTAGGTAAACCTATAGAGTATTTTCTTAATTAGTGATCAGTTGGGGAGGGCACAGGACATTGGAGGTGGTGCCACTGCTGGGCTGGTGGTCTTGGATTCTAGAAGAAAGCAGGCTGATCAAGCCAGTAAGCAACACTCCTCCATGACCTCTGTGTCAGCTCCTGCCTACGGCTTCCCATCCTATTTGAGTTTCTATCCTGGCTTCCTTCAGTGATGAATTGTGGATGAGGAAGTATAAGCCAAATAAACCCTTTTCTCCCCAACTTGTTTTTGATCATGGTGTTCACAGTGATAGTAGCCCAAACAAAGACAGGCTGGTTGGCTACAAATGTGACTTTAGGCAAGTTCCTTAGTGGCTATCTGACAATTTCTTCTTCTTTCTCAATAGAGTTAATAACACCATTAATTTTTGCAGATACGGTGGCTCAGTCCCATTATCCCAGCACTCCGAAGGCTAAGGCAGGAGGATTGTGAATTAGAAGCCAACCTGTACAACACAGTGAGATCTTGTCTCAGACAAACCAATAGGCCACCAAATACCTGCCTACCTCAGCTTTCACTTAAGCGGTGTGTGAGGACTGGTTCTGTAAACACTTGTACAGTCCTTAGCATAGCGTCTGGCCCCAGGTGTGCACAGTGAATGTGATTTTGCTCATCTTTCTTGCTTTTTTATTTTTTATTTTTTGTCTGTCTGTGGTAGTACATGCTTTTCTGAAATATTTGGACTTCATCTTTGCTCATTCCTTAAGAAAGGGCATCTCGAAGGTATCTTGGAGGCAGCTCTGCTGTGGGTGCGGCTCCCGGGTCCTCAGCTGGGATTCATTATGAAGCTTGCATCCTCCTTCCTGTGCTCCCACCTGTGCTGGCCAACTGCACAAAGAAGACATTCTACTCTCCCCGTGGCTTTCTCAGCCTTTAGCTCAAGAGCTTTCATGTGACCCCCTGTTTTATAGTGATATCCCCCCCATTAGATGTTTGTGGCTCAGATGGAGAATCCTTTGGCTTAATCATTTCCAAAAAACCAACCTTCTAGTTTTCTCACAAGAAGGTCAGAACAGGCATCCAGCTCATTAGAGACAGGGGAATCTGGAATCAATAAGTCTTTGTTTCCTCAGGCTCTATCCATCTTCCAGTTTTCAGCCTCATCTCTACTTCCAAAGATCCAGGGCTTAACAGATGCTTGGCACTATGGGGATCCCTTGGTGCAAGCACAACTTCTCATCTGTCTACACCGACTGTCGAGATTTAGCTTTCTTGGACAGTAAAGCCCTTTTGATTTCCAACTTCCAAACTTTATTGCCAATTTTCCCCTCTTGATTCTTTTGTTATATAAAAAAAATGTTCCAGAACAGTTATTCTTGTGGGTTTAGAAAGAGTCAGAGGCACATGTATCAACACATCATGTCTAACTGGGGCACAGCCCTTTGTTACATACTGGAGGCCTGGGGTCCAGGGTAGCCACACAGTTCATTGGAGACAACATAGAGAAGAGATACATTTCTCTGATTTAAGGCCAAATCTCTTCTCAAAACCTTAGTATGGGAGCCCTGCTGGAATAACATTGAACATATTTTCTTCATGACCTCACTCTTGCAGAAGGGCCTTCGAGCCCCAGAAACTCAAAAGATTGTGACTCTTCATTTTCCCCAAACTCCTCACCTGGAGAGCAGTTGGCTGTACCTGCAGAACAACTAAATGTCACATAGCAGCTAACCCCTGACAGAGGTGCCTTATTTTAATAAGTTAGATTCCATAAATAGAGAACAATTTTCATGACACTCGAGTAACATGATGGATAT
>NW_021604755.1:477418-529430 GCF_004785775.1 Grammomys surdaster | reverse complement strand
ATATCCATCATGTTACTCGAGTGTCATGAAAATTGTTCTCTATTTATGGAATCTAACTTATTAAAATAAGGCACCTCTGTCAGGGGTTAGCTGCTATGTGACATTTAGTTGTTCTGCAGGTACAGCCAGCTGCTCTCCAGGTGAGGAGTTTGGGGAAAATGATGAGTCACAATCTCATGAGTTTCTGGGACTTGAGGGCCCTTCTGCAAGAGTGAGGTCATGCATTTGGGGTAGAGACCAATGTCACAACATCTTGACAGACACTGAAGCATTTCAGATGTTAGTCTCAGTATTTAGGAAGTGGCTGGGATGGTTTCTGAGTAAAAGAATGACTAATGTAAGTTGCCTTTACAAGCGCTCCCTCCACCATAATGTGTAGAGTGGACTATAATAGGCAAGGAAAAAAGACAGACCTAGGTAATAAATATTTTAACAGTAGGAAGACACTATTAAGAACAAGTTTATGGCAATATACTCTGAGAGCATAAATGTCCACCAGCTGCAAAATACACATTCAATAGACTTGCCCAAGTAAACTATTTGCTGGCCCATAAAGCAAGTTTTTTTACATTTTAAAAAGCTGAAATATGTTCTCTGAAAATATGATTATATTACAAATAAATATCAATATTAAAATAATGCTCCAAAGTTTGGAGATTGAGCAAGACATTAAAAATATGACCCAGAGAGAACCCCATTGGAAAACGGGACAGAAAGATTGTAAGGGTTTGAGGATGGGAAGGAGCATAGCAAACACTGTCCCCTGGATGTGACAATGTCATGTAATCATGAATACACAACAGCTGTGCCACCTTCACAGGGCTGGAAAGCAAGAGAGGGATAGTTTAGAAGGAGAAAGGGGTCTTTAGGTGTGGGAGAGGATATAAGAGGGTGTAACAGGGTGACTATGTTTATAGTATATTGCATACATGTATGAAGACATCAAAAATCAAATATAAGAATAATTATAAAAAAGAAAAAATAAAATGAGCTAGTAAAATTTACAAGGGAAATTTAAAATATTTTGAACTGAATCATAATGAAAGAATACATTAGTATGTTGTGGAATATAGCAGAAACATTTCCTAGAGGGAATTTGTAGTTTTAAATGACTATTTTGAAAAAGGGTTTAAATCTGATATCAGATGCTACAAAGGTGCTAGAAATCAAAGAGAAAATTAAATCCATCCAGCACTTGGGAGGCAGAGGCAGACAGATTTCTGAGTTTGAGGCCAGCCTGGTCGACAGAGTGAGTTCCAGGACATCCAGAGCTACATAGAGAAACCCTGTCTCGAAAAAAAAAAAGAATAAAGACTTAAGGTTTTTTTTTTAAAAAAGAAAAAAATTAAAGAAAATTAAACTAATCAAATAATACAGAAGGAAAAAGCAATGATAAGAATGGAAGGAAATGAAATAAAGATAGATAAAAATAAAATCAAACTAAAAGACTGCCTTTCTAAAATATTAAAAATTTAAATACTAAAATTTTCTTTGCAAGACAAATCAGTATAAATTAGGAAAAACCCCACAGTCATGCCATTCCAGGGTGAGATAGACTTCAGGAGAGACCCTACATAGATTCTACATATTTTAAAAAAAAACATAAAGGGTGCTAATCTGCAAATTTTATTCTAACTAAGTTTGGAATTCATATAAGTGACACATTTCTGGGTAGATAAAACTTAGCAAAAGTCACCCAAAAGAAAATGGGAAAAAAATCTTAATAACTTCTTACCATTTAAAAGTTAAATTTGCAATAAGAATTCCTGCCCTCTTTTAATACTTACCCATCAAAACCAAAACAACAGCAACCATGACAATCACCAAACTCTAGTCCAAAATATGCAATAAGCCAGGAGTCTGGTGGAGGTTGTGCAATCAGAGGAGATTACTGGCTAGTGTCCCTTGTTAATCTAGATGAAAGATTTAACAAAATCACAACCTGAAATTTATCTCAGGCTTGCAAGATTGACACAGCACTTACAAATCAACCAACTCGGCTCAATACATTACCAGAATAAATGATAAAACCCTATGTATGATCAGCTAAATAAAACATCAGCTATTGATTTTCCAGGTTCAAGAAACTGCTGACAGAAGGAAGCATCCCCAACCTGCAGAAGGGTTTCTACATGATCACCCTTTGCCGGTAGACCAGCTCATGACCTGGTTCTCACCTGCTCTGGCTTGTTCTACTCAACACTGTGCCACAAGCTTCACTGAACCAGCACAATTCTTATAAAAGGCATCAAACTTGGGGGGAAAAAAACCCCTATCATTTATATGATGAAGTGAGTTTTGTCTGTAGAAGTCTCAAGAAACCTATAAAACAACATGTTAGAGTTAGTAATCCAACTTAGTGAGTCTGCAGCTTGTTGTCAACCTGAAGATAAAGTCAGTTATTTAACTGCATAGCAGCAGCAAGCAATTAGAAAAATATAAATATTAAAGTACTACTGTCTACAACAACATTGAATTTCATCAAACATTTAGGAAGAAAAGTTGTGTACCTGTCTACACTTATAACTACAAAATTCTATAATCATTAAATGGAGGATGAAATCTAACTAGGAACAATGTAAATAGGTACATCTGATTAATGAGTCAATGTTTGTGGATTAGAAGATTCAGTTTTGTTAAGAGTTACTCTTCCAACTTTTTGTGAATTCATTTAAATGCCATTTAAAATCTTAATAATCTTTTCTATAGAAAATTTCATGTTCAGCCTCAAGACTTATGTGAGTCTTTGTGTGGGTATGTGCACATGAGTGTAGGTGCCTGTGACGTCCAGAAGAGGGCGTAGGATTCCCTGGAACTGGAGTTAGAGGTAGTTATGTGCTGCACGATGTGGGTGCTGGGAACTGAACTCAAATCCTCTGCTAGAGCAGCACACTGAGCTATCTCTCCAGCCCCTACAGCTCTGAGACTCATATAAATGTCTATGGCTCTAGATACTGGGGGAGTTAAACAGGATAAAGAGTTAAAACAAAGCTAAAGGACACATGCCACCCTGCTCCATGTTACACAGCACATCACCACACTAATGAACAAACGTTGGGATTGGCATAAGTTAGGCAGAACATCAGGGAAGGAAGGAGGTCTAGAATGAAATCCACACAGGTCAATGTAGGCAATTCATTTTTGAAAAGGTGCCAAGACAACTTAAGGTATAAAGTAAATTTTTGTTTGTTTGCTTCTTCAGGAAATGTTGCTGAAACAGCTAGATATTTAAACAGAAGGAAATTGTGAAGATCGTTTGAGTATGTCTAGCCTAAGGAGTGCTACTGTTTGGAGGTGTAGGTCTGTGGGAGTAGATGAGCTACTGTGGGCTTGGGCTTTAAAACCCTTATCTAGGTGCCTGGAAGCCAGTCTTCTCCTAGCTGCATTCAGATGAAGATGTAGAACTCTCAGCTCTTCCTGCACCATGCCTGCCTGCACTCTGCCATGCTCCTGCCTTGATGATACTGGACTGAACTTTTGAGCCTGTAAGCCAGTTCCAATTAAATGTTGTCCTTAGAAGAGTTGCCTTGGTCATGGTGTCTGCTCACAGCAGTAAAACCCTAACTAAAACAGAAATGAATTTCAAATCTTCTCTCTAAAGAGTCAACAAAATCATTTTAGATGAATCAAAGATTTAAAACACAGGTAAGAACTGCAAAGAACACACAGGGAACATCTTCAGAACCTTAGGCACAAGAATAAAATTCATCAGACAGAACATAAAATGTTTAACAGAAAATATAATTTGATATACTAGAATTCCCTGAAGTTAAAGTTTTCTACTCATTTGAGATACCAAGAAAACAAACAGGCAAGCCACAAATCAAGAGAAACATTTGTTATATGTATCTTTGAAAGGATTTTGTAGAGTGAATCTCTTGTGTACTGTATGGCTGCATCACCTGTCAATAAAACCTATGGCCTATATGAAAGGGTAGAATAGAGGTGGGACATCCGGTAGGCAGAAAGAATTCTGGATAGAGCCAAGTAAGTGTGTGCTTTGTGTGTGTGTGTGTGTGTGTGTGTGTGTATTCACCCCAGAACAGGAAGGAGGGCAGATGTGAAAGCTGAATAGAGGTAACCAGACATGTGGCAGACCTTAGATTAGAATAAACATGATAGTAAGTTATGAACAAGTTAGGAAATGAGCTTAGTTATATGACCTAGGTATTTGTAAATATATTTGCATTTCAGAGTTGTTATTTCTGGGGGAAAAGGGCACAGCTTACAGTAAACACCCCACAGCAGGATTTACATCCATATGTTTAAATGGATATTAAAAATTAAAAATAAAACTAACCAATAAAAACAACCAAAGAAAAGACTTGGACATATCATACATGAAAATATAGTGCAAATACATAATTTAATGGTGTATCTCAAGATCTTAGAGAAACAGAATGAACCAAACACAAAACCAGTGTAAGTAAGAATAAGAATAATAAAGGTCAAGACTGAAATTAATGAAACAGTCTAAAAGTACAATACATAAGAAGTACAAAGAACTGGTAAACTACTAAAGTTTTTTTGGGGGGAGATTAATAAGATTGACAACCCAAAAACAAGTTAGAAAAGGAAAGGAAAAGAAAGGGGCTGGAGAGATGGCTCAGTGGTTAAGAGCACTGACTGCTCTTCCAGAGGTCCTGAGTTCAATTCCCAGCAACCACATGGTGGCTCACAGTCATCTGTAATGGGACCTGATGCCCTCTTCTGGCATGCCTGAAGAGAGCTACAGTGTACTCATATACATAAAAACTAACTAAGTAAATCTTTTTCTTTTTTTAAAAGGAAAGAACTAGATACGAAAAAAATTAATAAAATAGCAGATACCACTGGAATGCCATGGGTCATCAGGATATTTGGAAAACTTATAGTCCAATAAATTAGAAACTCTAGAACTGGATAAAATTTTAGACTCAGATGATGTTTAAAAATTGAAACAAGAAAGTATTTCTAGTCAATGGAGTGATAGCAATTCTCTCAACAAAGAAAACTTCAGGAGAGAGGAGTTTGTGGCTGAAGCTTACTACATCAACACACCAATGTTCCTGAAACCCGTGCATAAAATGGAAAGAGAAAATGACCTTGAACCCATTCTCCAAAGCCAACATTGCCTAAACCAGACAAGGACTAGATAGAAATAGAAAATATAGTCCAGTTTCCTCGATGAACACAGATGAAAATATTCTCAACAAAAATCTTGCAAACTAAATTTGACAACACACTTAAAAGATTGAACCCCATGAACAGGTTGGTCTCATTCCAGGATGAATGACTATTTCAATAAGTACAAATCAATATCTATAATGCAGCAATAAGTCAAATCAAGGACCAGCTTAGTAAGCAATAAAGTCACTTGAAGAAACTCAACAAACTTGTGCCAAACTCCTGAAGAAAGTGAGCATATGGAGTTGTATCTCAAACTAGAAAAGCCCCAGGTAGCAAGCCTCAGGCCAGCAACTGACTGTGGCTATGGCTGAGGACAGAGTGCTTGTCAACAGCCACGGTGGTACTGACTGAACAGGGTTCAACTGAAGGATTTGCTTCAACATCAGGAATGAGACTTGTAAAGAAAGAAGAGGTCAGATTATTCCCATTTGAAGGTATAATGACTCTAGAAAAGATCCAAAAGATGGCAGGAGACCTGATAAATTCAGCAGAGCAGGAGGATACAAAATCAACATTAAGAAGTCACTGTGCTTTCTTTGTGTAACAATCATGAACCCAATGAGAAAGGGACCAGGAAAACAATTCCATTCATGACAGCCTCAGAAAGAGTAAAATAGCTAGGAATAAGCCTTAGAATGAAAGGAATACATTTGTAATATATTACATATAATTATGTATACATATTTGTATAATTATATGTACATATTTATACAGATATAAATATATAATACATATTACAAATGTCTCTCTATATATACATGCATATAAAATATACACAGCTTCTTTAACAAGTGATGCTGAGAAAACTGGGCATGCACATGTAAAAGGAGGAAGAGCAGTCCATATTTTTCAGGTTGCATGATAATGAATTAAAAGTGGATCAAAGTCCTAATTACAATATGAGGTTAAAGCGGCAAGGGCAAACACTTGCGGTCAGAAGCAGGGACAACGGCTTTCTGAAGAAGATTCCAACAGTGAAGGAAGTAACAGTCAGGACCAACCAATTCGATTGTATCAAACTAAAACGCATATCTAGAGAGACAGTCTACAGAGTGGGAGGAAATTCTCTCGTCAAGTATTCTACCAATGTGGGATTGATACACCATATACATAAAGAACTTTTAAAAAGTACTCACTAAACAAGTAATCCAAGCAACAAATGGAGGAACTCAATTGAACAGATGATTTTTACAAGAATAGAAATCACTAGTAAGTGGATGAATGATCAAAATGTGGTGATGTCCCCAATGGTTATCATCGGGGAAACGAAACAGCAAATGGTGACAAGGATGTGGGGAGGTGTGGGGCTGTGGAAATCCTGGGGTGTTTGGCCACGCCCCCAGAACCCAGAGGCCTGACACGAAGTCTCCATGTAACATGCAGTGAGTCATGTAAGGTGCAGGTAGAGGGCGGGGGAACAGGTCTCTGCCTCAAGATTTACATATTATCTAAAGGCCAGAGCGTAGTCACCTCCCAAGCCCCTCTTCTCCCCAATATAAGGGGGCCTCTCCTGGCATTTTGTGGGAGAGCATCCATCATTCAGACTCATCACCATGTCAATAAATCTACATGTCTTCAATCCCACGTGTCTCCTGCAATTCTGGACTCTTTGTGTAAGTGGAAAACTCGCCAGGGTGGGGGGGAAGCCTTCTCCGCCCGTCCCTGCTGTCTCTGCGCTCTAGCGGCCTGCGGGACACTCTCCCCTTACAACTGCCACGGGGACTCAGCCGTGGCTGCTGGCTGCCTGGGTCCCCGCTCTCCCTGGTCCAGCCGTCAGCGGAGCTCTCTCTCTCTGCTGTAACCCGCGTGGGCGAGACCGAACCATCAACATCAACAGGGAGTGCTGAGAGTCCGAGTCCCACCAGCTGAGCTGCAGTTCCCCGGACAGCCTCAGGCTCGGCCTCTGCGCGCGGGGGGGGGGGGGGGGCAGGATTTTTGAACCACAGGGAGAGGAATGTGTAATCCTGTGGGGAGCAGTTCTGATGCTAAGGTCCTATTCCTCATTTGGTTCTTGATCTGTCAGTAAAGAAAGCCATGGTCCAATTGCTGGGTGGAAGTGACAGATGGGACTTCCAGGTCCCTGGAGGGAGGCAGGGAGATGCAAGGGAGGAAAATGGAGTTCTCCATGCTTTTGAGAGGGAAGAACCAAGCCACAATGTGAGATCTCAAAATTCTAGTGAGTCAGGGGCCATTGTCTAGGGTATGGGCACAGGGGGAGAGTTAATTACACTGGTGTTCACTTAGGGATGCTTCCTTTAGCTATCAGCTATCTGCAGTTGCTGCTGTAGAGTGCTGACTTTGCCTCTCTCCAAATGAGTACCTAAATGTCTGTTTTCCTTAGAAAAATTTATTCATTTTTTATTTTTATGTGTATAGGTGTTTTGGGTGTACATACACCTATGTAACCCATAAGTGCAGTACCCATGGAGGTCATAAGAGGGTGTTGGATCCCTTGAAATAGAAGTTATAGGATGGTGTGACCTTTTGTGTGAGTGCTGGGAATCAAACCCAGGTCCTCTAGAATAACAACCAATGCTTTTAACCACTGAGGCACCTCTCCAGCCCTAATTGTATACTTTTGTCACTTCTCTCTGTTGCAAGAACTCCATCCTTAACTGCTTCTGGAGCACTTTGCTGAGTATGGAGGATGCTGTCCCTCTGGGCTCCAACTCCTACTCAGCGAGAAAGTGTGAGGGAGCTCATGAGGTGGTGGAGGTGCCGTGGAGCAAACCTCTGCACCCTCAGCAAATCCTACTAAACTCAGGAGACAGTGCTGAGTCTGAATCCACCTCCATACGGGACCCAGTGTACATCCCGAGGGAACAACAGAGGTTCACAGAAATCATAAGGAGCTGACTTGGATTTCAAGGGTGTGGGACAGAGGACTTTAGATTAGTTTTGCTGTATCCCCCAGACAGCTGATGTTAGGTTTCCATTAAAAGGAAGAGTTTTAGTATACAGTTGGGGAATCGAGCTTTACTATCTAAGTAACCCAAAGGAGATGACTCAAGGACCCAGGTAATCATGAGGGATAAGGAACCACTGTCATCCAGGAGATGGACATGTGGGTGTGGGAGGAATCTGAAATGCAAGAGAGAAGGAGATGCTAGTGAGGAGAGCAGGCGAGAGGGACGGCATGTCTGCAGTCAGGCTGAGCCCTGCAGGAGACATGTGAAAGCCCCAGCACAATCAAAGGCAAGTAAGTAGCAACCTCTCTGAACTGCTATGAAGTCACACACACACACACACACACACACACACACACGCACACACACACACAGTCTCAAACTCCATCCCCAAATCCCAACAACATGAATTAATATGCACACTCCTTTTAAATCTTTTTTTTTTTTTAAGGACTTAAAAGGGCTGGAGAATTCGCTGGACAGTTAAGAGCACTGACTGCTTCTCAAAAGACCCAGGTTCAATTCCCAGAACCCACTGTCTGTAACTCAGTTTCCAGGGGATCCAGTGCCATTTTTTGGCTTCCACAGGCACCAGGCATGCTTGTCTTGGGTGGACACACCTGTGGGCAGAACATTCATGCACATAAAAAAAAACAAATATATTTTAAAATCAGATATAAGAGCTTAAGATTCTGTGATTGACTATAACATGCACACCCTGAAGTTAAATCTCTTTTTCACTTCCTTATTTTTAACTATTATCATCCCTTGAAAATGAAAATATTTTTCTTGTAAAATTTTCAAAATATTTTTTTTGTTTCCCTAAATTACTTCTTAAGATAATATCCTGGCTAAATTATTTGGCCGTCCCTGTTCTTGATATTGGACACGTATGCCTCCAGCATCTCACCACTCTGGTGAGGAAGTCCTATAAAATTAACTTAAATGTAGTGATTTCAATTGCACTCAGAGAATCCAGTGCTGCTTGGTATTTTCACTGATCCTTTGGGGAAAAGGCATTGTGCTGATGCAAATCATCAGAATAGGAGGGGCAGTGGGAGTTACAGCTGTCTGTGAAGAGTTCTGATATGTCAGGTCATCTGGTGACCAGACCTGACAGATGGGAGTGAGGAATGTGGTCTTCCTATTAGTGCTCTGTGTCCTGTGGGGGCTGGGTGGGGTGGGTTAGGGGTTCAGACACACTTGGGTATTTCCAGTGAACTGGAGGGACTGAGAGGAAGTGCTGGGGAAGTGGTCTGAGGGAGGGAGTTACAGAGGACTAACCCTGTAAAGAGGTGTTTCCCCAGGGAGGTGGGAACTGAAAGAACATCTTGGCTGCTTAGATGCCCACATGGGTGCTGAAGAGTAGGACAGAAGGACAACAGGACCTTCTGTAGGCTTGAGTGATGCAGCCTGCCATCCCTCATCCAGGAAGGACCATCCTCCTTCACCTGGAGCCCCTGGGTCCCTGAGAAGTGAAGAAGGCTCACTTTCCTCTTTGTTGTGGACCCGATTTGATTTCTGTGTGGCACCAAGGCTGGAACCCCACAGAAAAAGCACAAGTGGTTGAAAGTCCAGCAGAGGGAGCTAAGAAGCAAGAGTCTTCTACCAAATATCCTCAGCAGTTACAGCTACAAAACAACACGCTTATAATCTGCAACAGATTTAAGTCCTGTAATTTGGCCAGTGCTCCCGTGGCACTTCTGTTCTGCTTTGCCAGGTCCTCTTCCCTGAGGGTCAGGAAGACAAATGCAACATAGGTCAGCTGACGTGGACATCTGCCCTACCTCATGAGCCTCCTTGGAGACAAAGAGAATAGAATTCAATTGAACTTTGGATTATGAGACTAAACGGCCAATGCATTTCTCATCATGCTCTCCCCCTAATGAGTTAAACAATGGCTTTCTTTAAGGTAATAGCATTATGCTTTCTGAGAGATGCTTCATTGGAAGTCTTGTGACAAGGCCAGCCATCAGATCTGTAAAGGAGGCAGCTAGTTACGCAGAATGCATCGTATGAGTTGATTTTATGTTTTGGCGCATATGGTCCAGCCAGTAATTGAGACATGAAAAAGGAGAATAGGCCACAGAAAATATGGAAAAATAATATTGTGGCTGCAAGCAGAAAGGGAAATACTCTTTCTGTATTTCTGTAAATAAAGGATATGGTTTGAACTCTAAAAGAATGTTAGAAGAAATCGATGAACAGAATATATTAAATTCTTGGGTGAATGGAATAATAACGATAGTTTTGTGCTAATGGAGGCTCTACAGATTCATTCCTGGGTATTACGTGAATGATAACCAGAGCCTAATGAACCTAAGTAGCATCTGAACCAGTCTCTGCTCCTCAGATTGTAGGAAAATAGTGACTATGGAGCAACTCTGCCTGAAAGCAATTACAGTGTTTTTATTTACTCACTGGAAACTCCCAATAGGTCACATTTAGCTTTTCTGGCTAGTTGTATGGGTGAACTCCAGCCCAGGGGCTCTCAGAGTTGCTCTCCCTGAGCACACAGTGAACTGTTAAGCCATCAGTTAGTTCTAGCCCTGGTGACTTCGGACACAGTAGATGCTCCAGACAGGTGACTCTGCATCAGGTAGACAACAGGGCCTTTCAGGTCACATTCCTCGGGTTGACTGGTGACCTCATCAGGTTGCAGCATGTTCTCCCATACAGATTTGTTATACAGGTAGGAGTCAGCTAGGATGGAACTGCCTTGAGACACAGGTAGAAATGACTTCAAACTCTCCAGGAATTGGCACTTGGTGGAGAAACATCCAGACCTCTGCACTGTGTCCCATAGAATAAGGGCCAGCCCGATGCAGTTGGGGTTTCCTCTGCCTCCCTGGACTCCAGTATCTCTGTGAGCTGCCTGGATCTCATGACACACTTGAAACTTAGCTTTTTGTTTCCACCACAACAAAACGGCTTGCACAGGCTGCAGCCTTCCTTGTCCCTCTCAGAGACACCATGTCTCTCCCTGTCCTGTCCTGCTCCTGGCGTCACGGGGGTCCAATGCTGCTCCCTGTTTGTGGGTTACTCACCTCTCCCTCAAAGCCTGGCACTGACCTTCATGGTGGTTGTGGGAGGGATAAACTGAACTTTTCCTCTAGCCTTTCTCAAAGTATTTTTCTAGTGAGGGCATGTGTCTTTGTAAGATAAGATTTGGTACAAGTCTTAAGTCAGTATTTTCTCAGGTTTATCATGGCTAGTCTAACTATATTATTGGTGCCTTTGTAAGAACACTTGCTCTGACCTACAAAACCTCCACCCGTATCTTTGGTCTTGATATAAAGAAAAATTCAAAGAAAAGATAAAAAAGGAGAGAAAATTCCTTAATAGGAAAGTGTGTGCTACATAAGTATCTCTTTTTCCTCCTCTCCCTCTTCTTCTCCCTCCCCTCTCTCTTTCCCTCTCTGTTCCCCTCCCCACATCTCTTCCTAGGCAGGGTTTCTCTGTATAGCCCTGTCTGTCTTGCTTTGCAGAGCAGCCTGGCCTCAAACTCAGAGATCCACCAGCCTCTGTCTCCCAAGTGCTGGGACGCAACGTAATGCTTGCCTACAAAAGTATTTCTAACCAAACAGATTAAAAGAAAAATCTTGTCCACTCAGATAGAGTAAAGCAGTAGCAGAGTGTCTTTCTTTTCTCCTTCCTTTCCCACCGAGGGTCTTTTTCAAGTACTTCAGCGTTCAGCTGCTGTGTCAGTTAAACCGTGTCCTTGACCAAGAGCAATGACTAAGCTCTGAGTGGAGAGCCGGAAGTGTGCACCACAGCACACAACCTAAAACCTGTGGCAGGAAATCAGTTCTTTGAAATCTGGGCAAGAGAGTGGGCCCTTTCACAGCTGGGCCCCTCCTCAGATACAGTTCTCAGACCTGTGCCACCAGCATCACCTGAACGCCAATCCACTGCCCTGCTCCAGACTTAGAACTTCTGGGATGAAGCTAGCAATCCAAGATTTTGTTTTGGGTTCTGGGGAGTAAACCAAGGGCTTCAGGTGTGCTAGGTGAGGGGAGAGTGTCGCCCAGGTGATTTTGATGTCTGCAAACAGCTCATTTCCCTTCCCAACGATTGGTTTCTGGATGGGCGTGTGACTTTATTCTGGTCACTGAGACTCTGTAGAGGGATTGTTGTTGGGGCTTCTGGGCAAAGAGTTCTTGCTTTTTGGAAGAAGTGGTAGAGGCTGACTCAAGAACTGCTCTGCCTCAGTCTAGACGGTTTCCTGTCTTGTTGAAGATGTCGGTCTACATCATGGAGAGAGCTAGAATATTGAACTACTCAACACGAAATGGCATCTGGAAGTTCCTAAAATTAGTGATATGGTAGCCACATATGGTTAATATAAAAAAATCAGTGGAATTCAGCGTAGACTTGTATGAGAAAATTCTCATCTGGGTTCTATTGTTTCTAGGTGTATGGACAAGCGGTACCGAGACCTGCTCTCTAGCTTGTGGTTGGAGCATAAACTTGTTAAACTTATTGTTTCTACACCCAAGGGCTCCCACAGAGAAGGACTGGGTTTCCTAAAGCCAAGAGATGTAGCTCTACATAGATTCTTGGCAGCCACTGGGCTGTTTGTGGCAGAATTAGGGGTGTAGAATGGCTGTTGAGGTGGGACAGATATACCCCAGTCTAGGTCAGTTTCATAGCAAATATATTTATAAACTCATATGAATGAGTGGGAGAGGCAGCTAGGAGAAAGAGCACCCTCAGGTTCAGTCATTCATCGCTTTCATTTCTGAGGTCAGAGACGTCTCTGACTCTTCTCCACATTACAGTCTTTTATGAGCCATGTTCTGTGCTGTTCTTCCTCTACTGGCATTCATCCCTCAGTGCAATCCCACCTCGAGATCACAGACTCACCCTTTAAGGTCCTTGTTTCTCCTTATTTCCATTTAGGTGGGAATTGGGAAATTAGATAAGGGAGTACAGTTTGCTTAGCCAAGTTGGTCCAGTTTGTTGTTTGCTTGTGTTGCGATATGGCATTTCCTGTCCTTGGTAACTCATTTTGGAGGAAAGAAAGATGACATCATGGAGAAAGAACAGAGCCTCCAGTGAGTATACAAGTGCTGTGAACCTACACAATAATTATTCTTAACCCTTACATACCACACAGACACTTCAAGGTTGACCAGAACACTGAAGTGTATCATCTGGATAAGGGGTGACTCCCAGACTTCCCTGTCTGTAACAAGTGGAGCTTGAATTAGCAACCTTCTCAGGGACAACTCAGGAGATCTGGAATGTGGGTCTCTTTACCTTTACAATTCTATTTTAAATGTTAAGTTTCAGCTGGTACAAATTGAGGAAGAACATCTATGCAAGACACGTGAGCAGAGCTTTATACAAACCCTCCCCATGTGATGTGGTGGTATTTTTCAATGATGCTTACACTGGTAAAATTGTCATAATGTCTAAGGCCATGCCAAATAGGTGCATGCATTCTACTTTATAGAGTCTTGAACCCAAACTTCATTCAATCCAGTAAGATTTTGCTCCAGCTTACTGTTCTCTTTGATCATAGAAACACAACGCATGTATATCCTGCCCCCTCCAAATCTATGGCATTCTGTGTGACCAATGCTGAGTCCTGCATGGTCACGGAAGGGGTGGCATGACATGGTTCAGGCCCATGGAACAGAGCCAGCAGGGTGTGACCCTACACACACACACACACACACACACAACTCTATGTTCCTCCTTCAGGAAATATTCTCCCAGCCAAGATTATTGGGAAATGTTCTACCTGCCAAGGTATCAGAAAATGTCTTTCTGCCAAGGATAATAAGAGGCACAATGTCCATGATAATTAGAGACAGCAGTAATTCTGGAGGTGAGAGTGTGTCTACGTTTCAACAAAAGGGCAGAATGCTTCAACCTTCAGGACAGTCCTTAAGGCTGTGGGGAAGAACTCTGAAAACATGAGTTCAAAAATACATAATTTCTCAACTATGTAAAATATAAGGATGCAATGTATATTATATGAGGGGCTTCATGGAGCTAAAAGAGCAGAGGCAGCTGCACTATGAACCAGCTTGTCAGAAAGATATTAAGGAAGGAGATAAAGAGATCTGGGGAGTGGTGATCTCAGGGAAAGATTCCATCCTGCTAAGTTTATTGTTTGTGCTTACAAAGGCAAGCAGATTCCTGAGTTTATGGTTAGCCTGGGACAGAGCTAGTTTGGGACCAGGTTGTGGGGAGAATGGCAATCTCAGAATGGTATTCCCCCAGCTAGCTTATTGTCTGTGCTTACAAAGGCAGGCAGATCTCTGAATTCATTTCCAATGTTTAAAAAAAATGTGCTTGCTGTCTTTTTCAAAGAGTCAAGGGGCTGGGGTCGAGGTGCAGATTGGGGGATAAACAAAAGGGAACTTGGAGTAAATGACTGAATTGATATGTAAATAAAAGACTGGGCTTTGATATGTAAATAAAAGACTACTCTGCAGAGCTGAGCTATCTGGAGAATTCCAGAGAGCCCGGTCTGGAACAGAACACAAGGCAGTCAGCCTGTACCCCCACGACTGACTTTGAGTCATTCTTTTTGCTGCTCCCAAACACCCTTTCCTCAGAACCCCTCTCCAAGCAGAGGCTGGTCCTTGGCAGCAACAGCATTTCTTTGTGTGTATCCCTCAGTGTTTCCGTTATAGTTAGATATATGTTAATTTAAGTTCTCATGCTACTGTAACCAAGGCCACCTATGGAAAGGAGGGAGACTGCAGATCTGGCTCAGGGCCAAGGCACAGAAGCTTTTATTAGTTGTACAACTAAGCCAATTCATTGCTTTCCTTTTGTGCGCGAGCCTCTATCCCTACAAAAGACCAGAGATTGATCAGAGCCTGGCAGATTTTCCATGTCCTCAGCTCACGTCACTGTCCCGGGCTGACAGCAATCACTCAGTCTTTCACAGTTTAACTTAAAAATCAGATACGCATGCACTCTTACCATTTCCCACGAACAAACTGCATCCAGCAGGCACTGGCAGGAAAGTGCGGGCTTCTTTAAAGTGTGAGTGAAAATTGAGACATGTTTTTAAGTACTTCCATGTGTGGAGATTTTTTTCTTACCTGTGTGTAACAAACCTATTTTACAGTGATCTGCATTTCTTCTCTCTTTCTAAAGCTATTACTTGGGCTTCATTGAAAGACTCCCATTTTCTTTGTACTCACGTTCACTGGCTTAAGTGATCTACACATAGAATTGAACGGGGAGTAAGGATTTTACCCAGAGAACTGTTAGCTGGGGACCAGATACGGCTAAGTTCATTTGGGTAACCCGTGTGGTTTGTTTGGTAGGAAGAGAAGGGACTTGCTAACCACTAGCTGTAAGTACTACTTGACACCCATGTAGATGTTTTACTGAGAACTGGGGGCTTAAAGGGAAGATCTGATAGTGGCAGTTCTTCAATACAGTTCACAGTGTCCCTCTGGAGCCTGGTTACATGTGGTCTGGGCACCAATGACATCCTGCTATTTGAGACATAATCAATCATGGGCTGTACTCAGCCTTCTTGAAATAGAATCTGCTCTCTCTCTCTCTCTCTCTCTCTCTCTCTCTCTCTCCTACTCCTCTTCCTTCTCCTCCTCCCCTGACCTTCCTCCTCCTTCTAACATGAAGTCCAATGGTTCATTCAAATGCACAGAGAAGCATGGGTGTAGGTCTGGGTAGCTCTTACTTCACTAAATCTGTGATAAACCACAATGACAAAGCAACTTAAGGAAGAAGGTTTGTTTTAGCTTATGGTTCCAGAGGGTTAGAGTCCATAACAGCAAGGAAGGCACGGCAACAGGTAGAAGAGGAAAACCAGTTACAGTCTGTCTATACACAGGAAACAGAGCACAAGCTAGAAGAGGGTGGGGTGAAGCTATAAATTCTCAAAGCATGCCCAGTGACACACTTCCTCCAGCAAAATACCAAGTCCTAACAATTCCATCACCCCAGCAAACAGCGCCAAGATGTGCCACTGGGGACAAGTCGGGGCCATTGCTCATTCAAACTCCCATAGCTTGCCATAGAACCTCAATTCTTACTGTCTGTGTCTTCCCTTTTGACAGACACACCAACTTTTGAATTTGGCACAAACATGTCACAAAAATAGGACAATCTTGTTCTGAAGAAAATTGAAAAGCGTTTTGTTGGAAGTTGCCACAGGGACCTTTGAAACAAGTTAACTTTATAATGTTGTCTGAGCCTCTATCTGCTGCATCAACACAAAGCACAAACTGAATGTCTCCGGCCACAGCTTTATTCTCTGGTAGGTCTGGAAGCTGGGTGTTCAAAATTGGTCTTATGGGCTAAAGTGAAGTGTCGCTGGGGCTGCTTCCTTTTGGAGAATACGAAGTGGGAAGCACTTCCTCCTCACTTTCCTCTAGAGTCTGCCACACTCCTCGACTTATTTTTCTTTTCTGGCGTCCCTCGGTTGTCTGTTCTGCCTTATACCGCCTACTTCCAGTCTCAGATGGCCTAGTCCCCTTTATAAGGATCTGTACAATCACCATCAGGACCCAGAGGATAATCCGGGGGCATGTTGCCATCACAGTATCCTCAGCTTACTCCCTTACTGTGCTATGTAACCAGTGTGTGTGTGTGTGTGTGTGTGTGTGTGTGTGTGTGTTTTCCTGGTTCCTGACAAAGTCCTAAAACCCTCTGTGCATGTTGTGGAAGGTTATCTTGATTAGGTTAATTGAGATGGATGATCTCCACTTGGTGGACGTCACTCTTTCCTGGGCTGGGAACCTGGACTACATAAAAACTACGAGGACAGCAGTGGGCATTGTTCCCTAGGAGCTGCTCTTCTTGGTTTTTGAGTCAATGTCTTTCTCCAGTCTGCAGTTTTCTGGCTGCAGCTGGCTGGCCACTGAGGCCTAGGGATCTACCTGACTCTGCCTCTCCAGCACTGGGACTGTAAGTGAGCACTGTTTCTTCCAGCTTTTGCACATGGTTCTGGGGATTGGACTCATATTCTCAGGCCTGTGTGACAAACACTTTTTTTTTTTTTTTTTTTTGCCAATGCAACTTAGGGCTCACAGGGGAAATAGTTATGTTTCAAATGAAGATGAACACACGTTACAATTTGATGACTACCTCACACTTTGTAAACAGAGCCTTTTTGCATAATGGATAAACTGGGGGGGGATTCTTTATCAAAAGGACCAAGAAAGCACTTGCTCTTTTTAACCCTCAGAACAAACAAGCACAAGTTAATTCCTTTCCTTTCAAATTATATTGCATGTTGCATGTTTCAGGGATCATACTGAATATTTTTAGGGCTCCAAGAATTTCTCCAACAGAATACAGATTTATGATCCACCCTATAAACAAATTGCTCTTCTGTCCCACATGGTTCTGTAAAGCAGGAAGAACAGCATCGGTATCATTACACATAGGCTGTGGTGAGTAGGAAGAAGTGTCTGGGAAGCCAGTGGATCGTCCTGCCAGCCTGTGAAGCTCTCTGCTCTTGCTCACCCCCTCCCCCAGCCGCTCTCTCCTGTGTGCAGTTACTCAACTTGAACCTCAGAGTTTCATATCAGCTCTGGAATCAGCTGTTGTAACTTCCTGTTCTGGCAGAGCTCTGCTGTGAATCTCGTGACCTCAGAACAGTAAAGTTGGTGCTGAACAGTCCAGATTTGTCTATACAACATAGTTCTTAGGGTTGGAGACAGGGCTGAGAGTGCACGCTGTTCTTGCATAGGGTTTTAGTCCAGTTCCCAGAACCTACATGGTGACTTGAAACTGTAACTTTAGTTCCAGGAGCTTTGATAAACTCTTCTGGCCTCTAAAGACACTAGGCATGCATATGGTAGTATGATAATGTGATATATATGTATATATGTTTATGTATATGATATATATCATATATATGTTTTTCCTCCAGGCAAATCTTAAAAAAAAAACAAAAAAAACAAAAACCTAAAACTAAAACAAAAAACAAAACCCACCAAGGTTGTTCTCTGAACACTGGGGATGTAGCTCAGTTGGTACAATGTGCACGTAGTGTCACAAGGCTCTGGGTTCAAGACTCAGCCCCACCTAAACTGGATCTTGTGCTACACACCTGCAATCTCAGCACTTGGGACGGTGAAGCAGGAGGATCAGAAATTCAAGATCACTTGAGACGCTTTGTCAGAACAGAATTGCAGTTCTCCAAACCTCACACTGTCTTTCCTCACTGTGGAGCCTGAAGGGGGACAGGGTTCCAAGCTTGCATTTCTGCAGTTCAGGGCTCTTTCCCTTCTCTGACAGGGTTTGGCTTTCTCCCTCCTGACATCTCACATCCTCTCACCCAATATGTCCGAGTCAATCAAGTTGGGTGTGTCATTGTCTGCACATGTGCTAGGCCACTGGGTAGGCAAGGAGGGAGCCTTAAACCACACCAGTGGTTTGTGGTCTAGGAGTAGCCACCACCTCAGCACCTCAACACTACAGTGCTTTGTGAACGGACAGCGCCCTTCCTCTTTCCTATATCAGGCCTTCTGCATCTAGTTCAGAGTGCCTTTGATGGGAAAAAGGAAGGGGAAGATTGTATTCCTCCAGTTAGAGCAGAGATGGCCCACTGTCGCTTGCTAGGAAGGAAGATGCATACATGGAGCTCAAAGGGATCTTCATGATTTATAACTTTACCAACAAGTATTATTTTCTTGTCTACTGTGCATTAAAAACCTGTTAATATGCTAAGTACTGTACTTAGTGCTTTTTGTGGAATATCTCACTTGACCCTACTAGCTCTAAGACCGAGAAGTTCTCAACCTCCCTAACGCTGCAACTCTTTAATACAGTCCCTTGTGTCAGGGTGACCCCCCAACCATGGAATTATATTTGTTGCAACTTCATACTTGTAATTTTTCTACTGTTATGAATTGTGATACAAATATCTGTGTTTTCTGATGGTCTTAGGCGGCCCTTGTGGAAGGGTTGTTTGACTCCTACAGGGTCACAGCCACTGCTGAGCTAACTAACTCACTGTTGCACAAGTTAGCAGTAAAGCTTAGAATGTTTAATCAGCATCTCTGGGTCCTGCAGAACATAAGCCGAGGCAATAGAATTGGAGCCCTAGAAGTCTGTTCTCAGACTCCTAGTCTCGTCATTTCTCATTGTACCCCAGGTTTCTGAACTTTTAACCTTTCCAGATTGCCTGTGGGCTCAGTGGGGCTCAAGTCCAATTTTGCAAAGCACTACGCAAGCATAGACAAGGGCAAGTATAACTTGGTGCAGACACTCACAAGCAGGCTAACAGACACCGAAACTCCTTACTTTCTGGCCAGGGAGAGGTGTTCTTGATCTGGGCTTCGCCAGGGGGACTCTGACCCCTCCTCTCTGCTATGGCTAAAGACTGTGCTTTCCTTTTTGAGCTGGCAATTCCAAAGCTTATTTACATGCACTGTTGATGTCCCAGGAGGAATGCAGAATAAGTAGAAGACCCCACCCCCACCCCGTGAAACCAATCACAGACCACTTAGCTAGGGAGCAGTACATCTCTGTCAATCAGATTCCTTTGAGACTTCTAGTCATATTTGTGTTGGTCTCAGCAGGGGTTTTGCAGGTCTCTGCAGTCTGTGGTTGTGTGTACCATATGGCTGGTGCATCCAAAGCCTCCTTAGGTTTTCGTTATTCTGGTTGCTTTTCTGATCCCTTGCCCCTCTGAGGAGCAGAGGCTCACACTCATAGCTGAGAGGCTAGAGTTCACAGATACATGCTGGCTCTCTGGCACCTGGTTCCAACCTTTATAAGCACTGGTACTGTTTGTTGTACCAAAATGTGCCAGTGTGGAGTGAATGATGCCCAACCAAGTACACAGAAGGAGATGGTAGACCCACCAGGGTGGAAGATGTCTGATAACAGGTCTTTCCCTTTCCCTGCTCCAGACACATGGCTGGTCTCCCACATTGTCCCTCAAACACTCCAGCTTGTGTCCACCTCTTCAAGAATGCCTGTTCCTTGCTCTGGCAGAAGGTTCATCCACCTATGTCTACCTGTCTCATTCTCTCTCTTCTGGTCTTTCCTCAAATGCTCTCCAGTCAGTGAAGACTTCACCATCCAGCTACTTTAAAATGCCATGCTGCCCCTCTCCCACCAACCTGACAAGTCTCCATCTTTATACAGCACTCCCCACTGGCTAAGACACCCACGTACTCAGTTATTTGATTTATTGGCTGTCTCCTTTCACTACAACAAGCTTCCCGGAAAGAGACTTAGCCCTCTCGTTGGCTACATCCCCAGCACCTGGGCAGACTCACTTGCCATTTGTTGTATGGCTGAACTGCAGGTAGCCCAGTCTCACTGAACCATTGCAAATTTTGAGAGAAAAGAAACTGCAAGTCCAAAGCTGTTGAGTATGAGCTGTTTTGTGTGGCTCCACTGATATAACGCAACCCGTAATAATCTGTTCAAGAAGGCTGTGGGGCTGGGGGATTTTTATCATTTTAAAACATTGAGATCTGCATGCCCCTCACCAACCCTGATCCACAGAGCAACCTTCTTCTAGAAGACTATCATCGGTAGAAGAAATGTTAGTCTTGCCTTTCAGACCTTCACATCTCCAAATATAGTTTTTCTTGGCTATGGATTAGTTCAATAAACTAGAGTTTAATTTGCCACAAAACTAACCAGGCATTAGATCCAAAGTTGGGAAAATAGTGGTAGTCAGCGATGAGACGGAACATGGGCGGGGACAATACCCTCGGAGCAGAGGGCATTCCTTGTGGCCACCCAATGTGGCAGAAATCTTACTCTGCAACATAGCCTTTTCCCATTTAGCCAAGGAAATAGACACCTCGGGCTTCCTGCCATAGAATCCCAGCTTTCTTAAAGCTAGTGTGCTAAAATCCAAGTGGAAAAAGCTTTGCTTTTTGGCATCTCCAACACATTTTAGAAGACAAATGCTGTGCAGTCTGCAATCCAAGGTGCCAGATGCAGCTGCTAGCCCCTAACACATAGCATTGTGTCCCCAACTGTCCAAGGTCCGCATAACACAGGAGCTGCATTTAATCCATGCAGGAGACAGCAGTGAAATACAACGAAGCTGGGGCACTGGGTGGACTCACATCCACAGACACGCGAGTTCGGTCCTACCACATCCCACGGCAAGCTACATTTGCTTACTTTGAAGTGAGATGTGGGCAGACCTTTCACCTTTCTCACATGATCTCAAAGAAAACAGCAGTGCATGCCTACAGGGACCCTTGGCCCCGCCTCTCAGGAGTGTGAGGGTTTGGCTTGGCTGGCAGTGGCACTGTGTGCTGTGTTCAAGTAGCTGCCTATCATTAATAATGCCTGCACATAGGAGCGGGGATGGTTCTGTCACAGTTGTCCTATCCCATTGTTAGGGATAGGTGTTAGCTCTCACCATGCCTCATTCATAAACCAGACCTGTGCATGCATCTAGAGAGTGAAAACACCCTGTAGAGATGGCTACTACTCTCTGGAGTGTCAGGAACTTGGTAAGAGTATTGGACTTTATCAAGAGGGGCCGCTATCCACGTGAAGTAGAAACGGCTGGTTTTGTTTATTTAAAATATCGAGAAAGATCACTCGTGGGATTCTAAAATCACAGATGAAAAAATCACAGGGAAAGGCATGGCATGTTTAAAAGTTTTGCCATCTTGCTGGATGTGGTAATATATGCCTTTAATCCTGTCGCTTGGGAGGCCAACCTGGTCTACATAGTGAGTTGCAGGCCAGCCAGAGTTGCATAGTGAGACCTTGTGATCTTTTTGACAATAACTAACTAATTAACTAACTAACTGTATCCAGTTCTGCGCTCCCCCTCCGCCATTCTGAATGCTTCCCTGATTGTGCATGGAGGGCTGGTGGCATATTTTAATGGCTACTGCTGGGCTGTTTCTCTTGTGGACAATGTCCTCCCTGCTTCCTTGCTTCGTAACCACTCGTGTGGTAGCATTGCCAGGGAAGCCACCCTGGCCCCCACGAAGCCCTGACCACTGCTGTTCTCACCGTAGCCTATGAGAGGCCACTTCTGTGCCTGGCACCACACCGAGTCCACAGCTCCTAATCCCTGACCCTGCATCAAGTTCCAGCCTCTTGCACATCTCCTCTCGGTGGAGCAAACTGCTGCTGTCTCAGTCATCAGAGTCAGGGTCGGAACTGCTGTTTCTTGTATAAAACCCCCCAGGCTTCTCATCCCCACTGATGTGTTTATAAAAAGATAAAGAGAGAGGGGATATGTTTTGGTGGAGGTGTAGTCAGGCATGAGGAAAGGGGATGCCTCCCTTCCCCTGAGAGACCAGCCACAAGATGGTGAAGTATAGAATAGTTTATTCAGGGCATGGGGAGGGGAGTTGAGAGGGTAGTAGAGACAGAGAAAGGGAGGGAGGGAGGGAGGGAGAGAGAGAGAGAGAGAGAGAGAGAGAGAGAGAGAGAGAGAGAGAGAAAAGAGGAGCAGAGTATGTGGAGAGGGGGGAGGGGAATGGGGAGAGAGGGAGGAGGAAGGGCCGAGAGGACAGAGCAGGAGCTAGAAGGCAAGTAAGCAAGAGAGAGGAGGGCGAGCAGCCCCTTTTATAGTGAGTCAGGCACACCTGGCTGTTGCCAGGTAACTGTGGGGCGGAGCTTAGACAAAATGCTAACACTCACAGCAGACTCCAATGTGGCTTCCCTTCTTTCCATGTGCAGCCCTCTCTCCCTCACTTGTCCTCTCACTCTGAATGTTGGCCGCAGTCTCCTCACTCTGCTGAGCTGAAAGCTCCTCGGTGATCCCCACTTCCCTGGAAGTCAAAACTCCACCAACGCTTTCTCAGCCCTGCATACAGCACTGTCTGGCCCCAGCCTGTCTTTCCTCTAAGGCACCCCTTCTAAGAGTCAGAGATTTGCATCAGAAGCCACACCAAGTGTCTACCCCCACTCAGGGTCTGACAGTGCATTTGCTGTTCTAGAGCCCATTTTGTAACCCTCAGTCTCCCCCTCCCTCCCTTCTTTTTCCTTTCCCCACCAGCTTTGTGTGTGTGTGTGTGTGTGTGTGTGTGTGTGTGTGTGTGTGTGACAGGTTCCAACTCTTGAAGTGCAGGCTTCCCTTAAACTCAGGGGCCATCTGCCCACCTCAGCCTCAGTGCTCAGATTACAGGCGAGAACCACTAACTGGTCCTTTTTGAAACTTTCCCATTTCCCTGACACGGCTGTCAAGTCAGAGTGTGAAAGTGGCTGCCTCAGGAAGCAGTCCTTCTTTCTCTGGTCCTGCTCACACCCCTCCCACGTGCACTTTCACAGCTCCCGTTCTTCCTCAGCTTATCTCTCCTCCTGTTAGATTTAGCTGGTCACTGAATTGGGCTTCTCCTTCCTGTTGGCTGCATCTGGGAGGTGAGAGGAGAGAAAGGAAGGAGAGAGGCTGGAACCAAGCTGCTTGTTCGTGAACTTTCCTCCAGCAAATCGTTTATGCCTTAATAAATGGTTAGGATTAATAAGCAAATACATGGATGTTTGCTTTTCTTATTGCTGATGTTAACTCAGCTTTTACTATTAGACATCCAGTTCTTCATCTTCTAAAGGTCAGAGATGTGCAGCAGGAACCAAACCAAGTTTCTACTCCCCCTCAGGAGTTGACACCCACCTACCCCACGCAGGATCTGACACCAGCACCAGCCTCTGTGGGCTGCCATGAGCAGCCTTTCCATAGCTGCTGCTTTTGCTGACTGACTTTCTGAGTGTGCCCACCAACTTCCCCATGGGTCATATGTTTTTCCAAGACTCACAGGAACTCACCCCAAAGAGTCCAGGAAGTTCCCTATGTGTCTCTAAATGCCACCTTCAGAATGCTGTCAGAATTCCTAAGTTAAAGGTCCCAGGACTGAATCTTTGGAGGGTAGGTTCCCTGTGCAGCTGCTACCAGGATGGTGTTCAGTGGGGCTGTCAGATAGGGAACAGTGTGCTGGGCCAGGCAGGAAGAAGTGTAGATCAGAGACTCTAAAGTCCCTAAGAGCCAGAGCCAAAGTGGAGAAATCCAGCACTCCTGTGGCACTGTTGGCATCTGGGTAAGCTAGGCAGTCCCCTTTTCTCTTATTGCTGTGTGTACTTCCTGTCTCTGTGATGGTGTGCTTGCTCATGTGACTCACGTTGGCCAATGACGTGTAAGCAGAGAAGATGAGCACAGAGGCTCGGAATACATTTATTGGTTCATGCAATCTTTTAGTTCCCAGTGAGAAAGGCATGCCCTCGGTCAGCACGCTCAGGCCTTGGGTGTTCACATTGCATTAGTCCGTGTTGCCTCTTGGAGATGAAAGCAGCAATGCACTGTAACTTGGAACTCAAAAGTGGTCTCGTCTGGAAACATCTACACATTGTGTATGTGAGGGACATATATGTGGACCCTTATCTACATGGGGTAACCAAAGTCTTAGGGCAGCCATGCTCATCAAGATGACAAAGATGTATAAGCAGCCCATGGTGTACTCATTGCTTACAGAGAGACAGAGAGAAATCAGAAATAGATACCAGGAAAAGAGGCAGAAAACCAGGCCAGTCACAGAACCTGAAGGGCAGATGGAGAGTGCTCAGAGTTCTGTAAATTTGCGATGGCCGCCTATGTCCATTGCTGAGAGGCTGTGAGGTGAGGATGGAGACCTGACCTGCTGGTTCAGTGATAGAAAGGCTGTTGATGTCCTTGAGAAGCCGTTCTATGGGGTCCTGGGAACAAAAGCTTCAATGGAAGAAATCCAGGAAAGAAAAAGAGGAGAGATCACAGCAAGTCCAACAGTCTTTATTTAAAAAAATTCTCAGAAAAAGGCTATAGCCAAGGGAGGAAGTGGTATTAAGAGATATTTCTTTTTTGCAGATGTGAAAAACATTGTAATGTTAGTATTGATTGGAAAGATCTAAGAGAAAATAGGAAGAGGTGATGAAGTTGAGCTGGGGGAGAGAGGAGGTGGCTCATGCGGCAGGCAAGGAACTGGAAGCTGGGTCATCTGCCGATAGCCTGTGGGAGGTGAGGGAACACACATGGTTATCCAGGGGAACCTAAATGAATGGCCCGGGCCTGTGGTGTGCCTGGTGATTATGCAGAAACCTCATAGCGGCCCTGTGAAGTTGCTCTGTTAATTACTACATTTACAGATGAGGAAATCGAAACAGAAAACAATCAAGAGGTTGTATCCAAAGTCACTCAGCCAGAAGATGGTGAAACTAGGAATTGAACACAGCCTTCTGGTTCGAGGCCTAGAAACTTAACCGCTAGCTTCAGCTGACCCAGTTAAAGATGTAAAGGCCTGCCACAAACTGAACCAGATAGAATGAAGGTCAAATCAGTGCTCACGGGGTAACCACTGTTTGTCAGAGCCTGTACCAACGGCCTCTGCAACAACTCAGTTGTTAAGGATCCTGTTTCTCTGAAGAAGACATGGAGGCCCAGGAAGATTCTGTTAAAAGGGGAAGAAAACTGAGTTTTTTATACATGGTGGTCTTGTAAACACCACAGCATACACCAAGGGGAAGATGCAGTGACCCTTTGTGTGGTTCTGCCTGGCTGGAATCAACCTACCTACTGAGTGCATCCCAACCCTGCATGCATCAGGTGGGGACCACTGGAAACCTTTTACCCATGCAGGTGTGAGCTGTGTGGCCCTTACACAGCAGGAATTTTTAAAGATGGTAACTTGGGCAGAATGCTGGCTGCCTGCCTGGCCACTTTTAGAAAGCTTGAGGCAAGGAGGAGGAGAACACAGGCATCGAGGCACATGGCCAGAGCCTTGGGATTCTCTTTCTATCTAATTAAAACCACAGCCTTATAACACAAATATGCACTAGCTTTACAAAAATTTCTAAACAACATCTTCTGAAGAAAGTGTGTTCATAACGCTACAACGCCGAACAGCTACCCACTTCCTCAAAACGCAAGGAAGCAGACAGTTAAAAAAAAAAAAAAAAACCAGTTGTTTATCACAACTTCACTTCAGTAAGGCCCGAGATTCTTCCGAGGAGGGGCTCTGCATCCCAAAAGGCAGTGTCGACTGGGATATTTCTGGTAAATCTGAACTCAAAGCAGGGTGCCAGCCCCTGGGGGACTGTGGGTGGGGCTTGGGGAGTTTCAGTGCCAACCCCAAATGACAGATGGATGGCCAGTTCATGTGAGAGAAAGGAGGAGACACGTGGGCAGATCGGTCTGGAACGTAAGAGTGCCTGCAAAGCAGTCACCAGGCAGAGAAGGCAGAGGAACCGAAGGGAAGATCAGAAAAGCAAGAAAGGCACAGCCTGTGACACACTGGCCACTTGACCGGCTACTCACCCAAATTGGAAGCAAAATGTCCCTGAAGTTGCCAAGGAACTGGGATTTCCCCTTGAAAATGGAGGCTGCGAAAATAGGTAAGGTCAGGGTCCAGGTCTTTCCTGGGGCTTCTTATTCGTGAGCCCCTACTATTTGCATGCTGGGTTGTGGGAACTCAGTCAGCCAAAGCACACCACACAGCAACACCAAGCTTGGCAGAAATGTGCATGCAGGTGGATGTGTCCTGGGACGTTCCGGGCATGCTGGAACTGGTTCTCTTCTCTCTGAGCGGGGGCTACGTGGGTCAAGGGAACTTTGGATGGTTTAGGCTGTGCATTGAACAAAAAACTTGAGATTTTGTTCATGTCGCCAGAGAGTCGGTTCTGTCTGGCATGGAAAGCCGTCTGTCTGTTGAATGACTTTCAGTAAGAGGACAGAGACTGGAGTATTTTGAAGTGATTCATCTGTGGATGAATTCAAGGAAGTGTCACATTTTTGTGAGCCCAGAGGCTAATGAAGGGCTACCTACAGTTTAAAGTAGACCAGGAGAACGGAATGAGTGTAGAGGCTGTCGAAGTCTAAGCCAGTGTTCTAAGGAACAGAATGTGGGAGAACTCAGGAGAGCTGGAAAAGATAGACTCCAGTTAGCTATGAAGGATAATTCGAGATGGTCATATCATTTTCCCTTAACAATGGTGATATATTGTTTCAAATCTATTGTTTGTTATTATATAGATATCTTGTTTTCTTCTCTCCCACCCATGGACTCTCACTCTGTAACTCTAGTTGGCCTGAAACTTGCTGTAGAAACTTAGATTCACAGAGACCCACCTGCTTTACTTTAATGCTTGGATTATCAGCATGACCTAAATACCTGATATATCTTCTGTTGTTGAATTTTATCTTTAAATTGATCATAGTCATATGAAACACGCACACACACACACACACACACACACACACACACACACGACTGTCTACTTAGTGAGATGATTTCTTGATTTTAGACTTTTTAGTGTTGAGGTGCTTGCAACAGCATAGAAGGATTTTTCTTAGAAGAAAGTTTTGGCCAGATGGTTCATTGTGGTTGGTGTGTTAAAATAAGTAGCCCACGGTAAACTCACAAACAGGAATCAGGTCAGGAAAAAAGGGGCTTTGAAATGAAACTGAAAGTAACCAGAGAAGCCATTTATTTTGGTGATCAGGAGCCCACATTTCCAAACAGAGCTGGAACTGTGTGCTGAGGCCAATTCCAAAATGTGACACAGGGAAGAGCCTTCTCGCCCGCCCATACAAAAATACATGTCTAACTCTCACTCTAAGTCACTCAGACTGATTTTTAAGGTAGAATATCTGTCCCCTTGCTCCGTGGTAAATGTCCTGCCTCTCCAAGTACGGCATCTCGTTCTTTTACCTTCCATATTTCAGCTAAAATTGGAAACTTGAGAAAATAAATGTTAGATTTTTTTCAGAGATATAGAAAATCATCACATTGGATTTTCAAGCCTAGGATTAGACTAAGTGGGGTTCCATAATTTCTTTGAGTGGTTCTTACAGGTGACCCCCTGGATTGCTTACTGTAGAACACCCTTAACTCCTGGCTGAAAACATAGACTCTCAGAATCTACCCTGACTGTGAAGCCAGACTCTCAAGAGAGGACCCAGGATCCTGCCTTTTAATGAGCATCTCTATCTGATGAGCTGTCAGTTCCCTGAGCTAAGCGCGGGAGGCTTGGTCACTGTGCAAGTGACACAGTTCCTAGTGCCTGGATCCACAGGACAAACAATGTTTGAAGTCTGATTACCAGACTGCATTATTACTTAGTATCACTTAATGACGTATAATAGCAAGCACATACAGTTTAGAAGAGTCTTTGCTGTTACCCACGACATCTACATGTTTGTCACCACGTAACAGTGTCACACGAACTGGGATCCAGATCATATAGGTAGAACCCCCTGATGAGAAAGTACTTGGCTTAGTTACAAGATCTCCAGTCCCTTCTCCCACATCCCAAGTCTATATACAGCTGTAGGAATCGGTTTTTCAGTGCCAGAAAAGCCACTTCCGGAGGAAGGTAGTGTAATTGAGAGTCCCCACAGGGAAGCCAGGAACTGTGGCTTTCTAGCCTGGATAGTATGGTATAGAAGGATTGTGCTTCTCAGCCTGCTCACTGTTGACATTTGTGATTGGATAATTCTTGATTGCAGGGGATTTCCTGCAGCATCCCTGGCCTCTACCCTCTGGAGGATGGTAACACCTTTCTACCACCATCCACTGTAGCAACCAAAAATGTCTCCAGATGTTGCCAAATGTCCTCTGGGGCGAGGTGGCAGTAATATTTTCCCTAGACCACCGTACCAAAGTGTCGCTGTTATAAGGTTATGGGGGATTGGAGCCCACACGTCACGATTCACTTTCTAGTTCAGTTTTTAGGAGGCTCTTACTAAGATGTGATTTGAAGGGCATGGGAGAAAGCATGAGCACCTCAAGAAAGGTTCTTGATGGGAAAATACAAGACCTCCACCCCCACCACATGGAGCCCAGCACGGGGCCTGCTTGTCCGTTCAGTTTCTCTAATCTTGAGTGCTGAACCAGGGCTGGAGAGAAAGCCAACACCTCCTACACTTGGGGGAGGACAGTGCAGCTATGCTCTTCCTCAGAGAATGGCAGGTACTGTCAGAGTACCAGAACTGCCAGGAGACCACCCGCATGGCCTGGGTGGCTCCTGGTGCAGAGATGAGAGACAGAGAATTTGGCCACCTTGCACCTGACCCATCAGTCCTGATGGGGAACAAAAGTTAGACATAGAAGGTTCGAGGGCACTAGTCTGGGTTTGAGGTGGGACCAGGAACACATCTTTCTTCCTCAGATGTAGTATTACCTACCATTTTACTCTAGCAGACCACTTAGAGTAATAATGTATCGTGTGTGAGTACATCTCACTGATAAAGTCTGTTCCCATAGTTGACCACTGTTAACAAACCTTGCATGTTTTTGATGGTTTGCTGTCCTGGATTTGTTATTATTGTTGTTGTTTGTTTGTTTGTTTGTTTGATATGTAACCAAGTGTGCAGATTGCTGAGCTAGGAACCTTCAATATTATACAAACGTTACCCACCCATTTTAGTTAAAAGACACCTATGAATGGTTGGAAAGTATATAGGAAACAAAAATAATAATACTTGACCAATAAACATGACAATATACAATTCTATTAGTCGGGAAGTGCAAATGAGAAGCATCATGGAACATTTGTTCTCATCCACTAAATCAAATCAACTGAGGAAATCTGATAATTCCAAGGGTTATCCACGCCACAGTGTGGGAAAGTCTCACAAGGCAAGCCTGCCACCATTGTGGAGGACGGCTTGACAGAGCTCTTCTGATTGATTCGCAAATCTTACCCTGTTGTGTTTCTCTCCGGAGACCACATCCTAGAGAAGAGCTATGCGTGCCAGTTAATGTGCAGGAGACGTCTACATGTCATCGGCAAGGGAGGGGTTAGTGCCGGGGAGCAGCTGTAGAAGATGGAACACTTCCCAAGAGCAGAGTCTTACCAATTAGTTTTTGCCCAAGTGAAATGGTGCACCAACAACTTAATACTGGAATTCTCAGAATGACAGAGTGAAATGTATCCATATTAAGTTTAAAAACTACACATGCTTGTAGCAAAAACTATAAAGAAAAACAGAGTTGGATCGTATCAAATTCAGGATTATTGCTCTTTTGGAAGCACAAAGATGGAAAAAGCATTTATGAAGGTCCTATCTCACGAATCCACACATGTGGTTATATATCAAATGGACAACAAAACAAATTCAGTTATACACAAACTATCAAAACCATGCAAGGTTTGCTAATAGTGGTTAACTATAGGAAAAGACTGTCAGTGAGACGTGCTCATACATGATACATGATTATCCTAAATGTTCTGTATTAAGAACCTGTGTAGCCGGGCAATGGTGACACACGCCTTTAATCACAGCACTTGGCAGGCAGAGGCAGGTGGATTTCTGAGTTCGAGGTCAGCCTGATCTACGGAGTGAGTTCTAGGACAGCCAGGGCTATACAGAGAAAACCTATCTCGAAAAACAAAAAAAATCAAAACAAAAAAAGAATGAGTGTTACTGTATGATTAAAAATACTCAAAGCTAGCACCCATTCCCAAGTCCTTGACCAAGCACATTGGCCAAGGTCTTCACACAGCCCATGCTCCTTTAGCAGCTCAGCCGCTGGCTCCATGTGAGCCCTATGTGAGCTCAAGGGGCTCCACTAGGCTAGGACCTGCACTTGGCTGTTCCATGGATGTCTGTCCACACATCCCACAGATGTCCCAGGTACATTGTTCCTACCACTCCCAAGGCGCCATCATTCCACGGGTGCCAGGCCAGCCTGCCTGAGTCCACCTGGACACCGAATGCTTCTGCTCCCCAGTGAGGTCCACTGTGACCAAGGACAAGCGTGTTTGTGAATTCAGTTTTAGAGACTTCTTTACACTTAATTGTCAAACTTAACACATGCTAATCCAGATCAGCCTGGGTCTGGGCCAAGGTAGTCTATTTTCTGAGGTCATTTTTTGTTTGTTGTTTGTTTTGTTTTTCGAGACAGGTTTCTCTGTACAGAGGAACTCACTCTGTAGACCAGGCTGGCCTTGAACTCAGAAATCTGCCTGCCTCTGCCTCCCAAGTGCTGGGATTAAAGGCGTGCGCCACCACCACCCGGCTCTGAGGTTCTTGTTACTGTGCTCCATGTGCAGCTCAGTGTCCCCAGAAGCTGAAAATTACCACACAGGCAGCAGAGCCATGGCTGGAAACACACCTTCCCTCACTGACACAGAGCAGGCACTCCTTCCAGGGCCACACCTGTCTTTCTGCAGAAGTTACATGTAGACATGTTACGTCAATGTCCCTTATTTGAGTAAAACTGTCCCTAGGCTATTGTCAACTTACCTTTAAATTGTTAATGTTAAACAGAGGGACATGCCTTCCACTGTCTAGGCTGAGAGCAGCCTTCTGGCCACTTAGGGAATGAAGGCTGAATGTCCTCTCTGGGTCTCCTGTAGCAGCAGCAGGGAGAAAACCAATTTTAATGTAAAGGGAAGACATGTTTTTCTACTCGCTTGCACACTGAGTGCTATCTGCAGACACAAGGCAGTCTGCACTTCACGCTAGATTAGGAGCTGAGTGGCGAGCTCAGTGGTTCTCAGAATCCATGTCTTTTAAATCGGGTGTGGGTTGAGATGGTTTTGGCCTGGGCTTACATAGCATTAATTAGCTAACAGGAGCTATCTGTGTTGCTGTGTGTCTGTCTGGCACACGACCGTCTACAAAGAAAGCATCTCGGAACTCCATGGGGATCCACACAGCCGCAGACGGGAGAACTCAAGGATCTGCTGGGAAGGACACGTTGGTGACAACCGTCCTTTCACACACAGGATAGCCTGGAAGAGAAAACGTTGCATGAGTAACAGCAACGGGGCTACCTAGGTATCATGAGATATGCCATGGGAGGGCCCAAAAGGCTTGAATGGGGCCCTAGCTGTGGCCATAGCAGCTGAAGCCAACTGCACCCCAGGGGAAACTGGGAAATCATGAATGCAACAATAAGACACAAGCCACGGAGGAGGGCTCCATCACAGAGGGCAGCAGCGGAAGCTTTGCAGAACCCTAGGAGGAACTGAGATAAGAAAGTCACAGAGAGAAAAGATGATTTGCCTCTCCCCGCTTAACACACCATTACTTTTCTTTGAAAAAAGAAATTCATAGGATTAGCAGCCAGATGTAAAGGCAGCTGGCCTATTTCTCTGGAACCTGTAGAAGTTAGGTCTGGTTCTTCTTCCCAGCCCCATGCCCCCAGAAATAAGACCCAGGCTCAAAATATCTTTACAAATATCTTGGCCATATAGCTAGGCTCTTCTCTGAGTAGATCACAACCCATTTACTCTAGCTTACATTCTGCCACGTGACTGGTTACCTGTGCTCAGGCACCATGTGTCTGTCTTGTCATATCTTCCCAGGTGAATCTCCCGTGCCTCACTCTATCCCAGAATTCTCTCTGCTTCCCCAGGCCCCCACCTTCTAGTCTTCTCTTTCCTATAGGCCATAGGTTGTTTGAACTGACAGGTGATGCGTCCACACAGTACACAAGATAGTCTCTCTACAGGAACCTACAGATAAGTAGAGGCAAACAGGGAACAAACTACAAGACTGTGCTGAAGCAGCTACGTGGGTCACGGGGGACACCACAGACCCACAAGTCTGCTGCTGCCATCTTCCCTGTCCAACCATTTCCTTCCATAGGATACTGACCATTGTTTCTTAAACTTTTTCTGATTAAGACCTTTGTAGCCCAGGGGATTTTTACACAACTCAGGTATATAGGTATTTTAAGTTGCTATACAAACCAATATTTATTGGTAGTAAGTTATAAACAAATTTTCAAATAAGTCAGATATGCTTTTAATTTTACCACTTGTTAGAAATGAGAGCAGATTTACACACTAGTGAGAAAGATGCATTTGCTTATTTTTTGCAAGGAGAATTCAATCTTGGCTGCATATTTGATATTGCAGACTACAGGGTCTTCAAGGGTTTTCAGAGCTAATTAATATTTTGATTTTATAACTGTCGGTGCTGAGAACATTACTTAGCATAAATATGCAATATAAAATGGGATTCAGTGAAGAAGATGGTTAAGTGGTTAGCCAAACTGTCTGTTCTTGCAGAAGACCCAGGTTCTGTTCCCAGCACCCACTTAGCAATTCACAACCATCTGTAGCTCTAGTTCTAGAGGACTGAGTACCCTCTTCTGGCTTCTGCAGGCATCACCCACGTACGTGATACACGTGCATACTTGTAGACAAACACTCACACACGTAACATAAGAATAAAAAATATACATAAAAATAGAAGCAAGATGGCAAAAGTTGTTTAGGGTCATTTCAGAAATTGTTAGAAATTCTGCCCCAATTGTAAGTCAAAATTCATGAAATAATTTCTTTTGAATGAAACTCAAGTCAACTCAAACAAAATTCAAACCAAAGATTCTAATTCAATTCAGCCCCAAAGTATACTAATTTGTTACTGGCATGCCGAAGACTGAAGGTAAGAAAATGTTTTTAATTGAACCATTTTGCTACTACAGAAGTGGACATTTTTGTATGTTATAGAATCCTGTAATGAGTAACCTGGGACAGTCTTGACTACCAGCCAGGCGTAGGCAGTGTGTGTTGTGTGGTGTCAGGCACAGCGCAAAGTGTGCATGTTGTATGTTCCGAACCAGGACTGCAGTAAAATCCTGGGACAACGTAGGCAAGTGCCAAACACCTCACATTCAGCATGTGTTTGAGTTCGAATTAACTTTTGGTCATTGCATATTCAGAAATCTTTTACTGTTGCCATAATTTCCATGACTTCCACATCAGTCACAGGAACCTCTGTGGGGCTGCAGCCACAGTTTAAGAAGATCTAGGTGTGCATTCTTCAGTGAGTCTCAGACTTCTGTTCTATCCTGTGTTAATTTACTGTGTGGCATCTTGTGCATATTTTATATTGTTCCTTTTCCAAGAAAGGAACTAGACTAGAAGGGCTCATGATGTAACCGGCAGCAGCCGCCCCTCTTGCATTTCCCAAGCACAGCTCACCCACTGCAGACTTCAGCTGACTTCCCTTCCTCTCTCTTCCCACTTCCACCACCAGGCACCCGGTCCACCATGACTCAGCTAATCTCTGGAAGAGGGTATAATGGTTCTTTATGAACCGTTTCCACAGAGAAGCTGACTCCTTTAAGTTGATACCTGTGGGTGCTCCTGAACTTGGTGATATGACTCGGCCCTGACAACTTGGTCAGTCGCTTTTTATCATAACAGTTTGTTCTTTACTTTGTGGACTTATGAGTAAGGATGACCCGAAGTTGCCTGGAAGAGTTGGCATGGTCGTGAGTGTTTCGGAAGGTTGGACTGTCTGTTGATGACTGACAGGAGGAGGAGGCCAGTGAGGCATGAGGTGTGGAAAGGGCGTGGCCTTGGATGATGCTGACGGTTTGACAGCACATCTAGGACACATGGCTTATTCTGCAATAAGAATCGGAACACCTCTGTGTTATGAGAGAGGAATAGTCTTTCCGATACATCACATATGTACGGTGTCAGCAAATCTATGTCATTTGTTTATAGTCAACCTCATCTTTAAGCTCAGACCATCTTTAAGATCAGACCAGCAGCCGTGCTTAGGCCGCTCACAGGGGAAAGCCCACCAAGCATGCTTTATTTCGTGTGGTACTCTCGGGATTTATTTTTACTTCAAGACTTGCTGAAAGTTTGTTGGTTTGGAAGCAAGGACTGCCATGTGGCAGCAGCTCCCACCTAGAGCTCCACACGAGAAGGCTGTTTCCAGTGCTCAGAGGTTTACCCTATGCGCTCCCTCCTGATAAGGCACCAGCACCTACTATGTTCTTCTTTCCATCTCTGCTTCCAGGAAGCTGAGTCACACCAAGGTCTGCCCATAGATTAGCATAGATTAGCATAGATTAGCATAGATTAGCATAGATCAGCATCAATTAGCATACTTGCCTTGTTGGTCCTCGATCATAATTTACAGTTTTCTTTGAAAGTGATTGACTATATGAACACGAAGATCTCATAAACCCCTTTCTATGAAGGCACCCAAGAACATGCACTGGATCAATACCCCTGCTATATACCCTATGGACAGATTTCATGTTTTTCAGTAGCAACTGAACACTATGATCTGTCTAAGATGAGTTTGGAGAGCACGTTGGTCCTGAGGACCATTTCTTCACATGTCTGTCCACACTCCTCTCTCCTTTAGATTCCACGGAGCAGTGGCACCTTCAGTACATTCAAGCCAGTGATGTCATCCATTCACCAGCTCATCTCTTTGCTCACACCAATCTGTTCACCCCTATTTGACGGGTGCTTCTCAAAGAACGTTCTTGGCTGTCCGATGTGCCTCTCATGTGGAAAGTACCCGCCCTCTCCCAACACACACCTTTCTGAGGAACAGCTTCCTTAACCTCAAGCCCGTCACAGATAAGCTGAGCAGATTATGTCCCCAGGACTGACTGGCTTTGATGAGCCCTGCCTGCACTCCTCAGCCATCTCAAATGTGCCTTAGGCAGATCTTGTTTCTAAATGATTCCAGATTCCTTGCTGCTGGATTCTGGTCTCTGGCAGCCAGTCATTTCTGTACTTCCTTACATCACTAATGGCAAGTCACCATGATAACAGAAGCTTACCTATCACCCCCAGATTGTCAGCCTGGGTGCCCTGTGCTCCACACTTCATCTTTATTTTGGCCCTGAACTCGCTCTGAGCATTTCAAGGTCTCCCTTCCATGAGCTGGGCTTGGGGTGGGGGGCTGTTCAAGGTATTTTGTGAGTTTATCAGATAGAATTGTTTCACAAGGCCATGGCATCTGGGGGTAGACATGGAGCTGGGGAAAACATCGTTAAGTCAGGAATCATTCTCCCTAGTCTCCAAAAGTCCTTCCAAGTTCTTTTCTTAGCTTATCTGAAGCTGTTGCTGTAGCTTCTTCCATTTGCTTTAAGAAATCTTCCCTTCTGCTCACACATTGGAGTCCACATCTGTCGCTGTGTAGCAAGCCTCTTCCCAGAGTCATGCAATACCCCTACCCTTATGTCTCTATCCTGCATCCAACTCCTAAGTTTGCAATCCTACTTTTTGGGTGTTCTTCCAACTCTGCCCCTCCCTCCCCATTGCCATGTGGGATTAGTTCCCCAGGAAATTGTTCCAATATGTATCTGGTAGATACGTATCATTGGGTGTTTATTATGTGCTGGACAGTCAGCTCAGGACTCTTGGAGATAAAAAGATCAAGATTCTGACAGTTTGTAGATTACAGCTGCTGTGAGTGGTTTCTGGTCACGACAAGGATGCTGCAGACATGAACTTACAGCGGGGCTGACAAGGTCCGCTCAGCCACAATTCCACCCTGGATCTGGGAGGGACTCGTGAAGCCCCATCCTTATCTGAGTAGCTACTGACAACTGATAACTGCTGAGGGAAAGAGAGCCTGTTTACTTCGTAGGCCCACATGCCTGTAGAAGATCAGATGCTGTGAGCAAGGGAGCCTGTTCGCTCTATAGGCCCACATACTGGTAGATGATTGGACATCTGTGTGCAGTCTGGCATCTTTAAGTGGGCTTAGTGGCTTTAAAAAAGAAAACATGAATCTGGCAAGTCAAAGCGGGGGTGGGGAGAATGGGAGGGGCGGTAACGTCTGAAATTTCTCAAAGAATACAATTTGTTTAAAATATTTCAACAGTGCCTTTTATCTGAGGAAAGAGTCCTACCCCACAAAAAGATTCAGATATAGCATAGGAGTGTGACTGTCATTACAACATTTAAAGAACCAACACTGGGTTTATTCTGTAAGGCCCTAAATGCTGATGTGTGTCTCATTCCAGTCTATCTGTGCCTAAGAAACCGTCCACTTCCAGACTGCATTCTCATTTACAGCCAGCAGAGGACGCCCACAGACAATGTTCTGTGGTTCCATTGCTCCAGAGAAACTTGATCCGTTTTCTGTATACTTGTCCAGAAAGCCCTGTATTTAACCAGTTCTCTGAGAAGCCTAAAGCTTCCACAAGGTTCATCCTTCTATGGCCTGAAATGCCTAGAATTATAATGAATGGAAAATGTAAAAGACCTGTTTGTCTTCTTAACTTACTTCCAGATTAAAATATTTCTTGAATAAAAAGAAAAAGATCTTGATTTGGGAATCCAGTCCTTGCATAGAGATAGGACTGGGATGGAATTTGAGAATACAACCCTTAAGGACACATTCACATGGGTTAGATTACAAGATCAGCCCTTTGCCACCCAGATCAGTGTCTGAAGGGGGGGTCACTCTGCTTCTTCGTAGGTTGCTAGGCAGAGCCTCCCCACCCCCACCAGCACAGGCCAGGCACTGCACACTGCACCACCTCTGACCTCACCTCCGTGACTTCCAGATCCTGTGAACTCAGGTTACCTCCTTTCTATTCTCTCACTCCACTCCCTGCCACTCTGAATATTCTGGAGAAAGTCTAACCATTGGGCTAACTGCTTCTACTTTCGGCTTATGACTATCACCCTAGGTGAATACTTTATCTCTTGTTTTGAATGTCTCAGTTAACTCATTTAGTTCTCTCTGTGTGTCTCTCTCTGTGTCTCTTTCCCCGCCCTCATCTTCTCTCACTGTCCCTCACTCTCAAGACAGGGTTCTTCTGTATAACATACCTGGTTGTCCTGGAACTTGCTCTGTAGACCAGGATGACCTCAAACTCACAGAGACCCACCTGCTTCTGCCTCCCGATGCTGGGATTAAAGTTGTGTGCCACCATGCCCAATCAGTGTTATTTCTTTTGGCATGAAGTGAGACCAAACATGGAAGACGGCTTATAGCTGAGCAAAGATTGTAGTGTCTAGTGGGCAGGAGGCAGGAGAGAAATGGGGAATATGGCAGAGACCAAGGACAAAATGTGCCCTCCAGAGGCCCCTCTACACCCTCCACTGGGATCCAGCTCCCCAGGGCCCACCTGATTTTCTGGAGTCAGTGGATTAATTCACTGTAAGGTCAGCATCCTTAAGACCTGAAACTTCTCAGTAGCACTGCAAGCTAGAGACCAAGCCTTCAGCACAGTGACCTCAGGGCATAGCTCATGCCATTCAAGGCCTTAATTCTGCTCTGGAAAATGAAGAACTTACTTAATAACTTGCTACGGTTACTCAATAGTTTGCTAAGGCATTGCTACTTTGGGGATTGAGTTTCAACATGAACTAGGAAAGGACATTCCTCTCTCAAGCCACAGAATCTATATCCACCAAAGTTTCTTTTCTTTTGCCCCAAACTCTTGTCAGCCTGAGAGGATTCTGGGCCCCTGTGATGAGATAAGGAAGGCACACCTTTGGCTGTGTCTCTGAGGGGGCTTCCAAAAAGAATCTAGTTTGTCTTAGGAGCCCAGAAGGAATTAAAAACGGGGGGAGGGTCAGGGTGGGGAGAGGGTCTGCAGTACAATGACTACTTTCTCCCTGATCCCTGGCCATCAGGAGTGTTGCCTTGCCCAAGTGTGTCCTCTCCCATGTTGGATTGAACTCTGATGCCAGGAGCCAAAGCAAGTCCTCCAGTTGTCTTCCTAGCTATTTGCCGTGCTTTTCTCCTTCTCAAGGCCTTAACAGTTCTTCATACTCTTGTTGAGATGTTTATATTTCAAAGTGAAAAATGTGGCAGCTAAAAGAATCGTCCCCTTTCCTGTCACGAAGAGATTCCATCGGCTCCTACCTTTACCTCCAGTTTTGCCTTCAGACATGAACAGTGGGTGCCTATCTGGACACCTGCATATTAGTGGGCCTCCACAGTCTCCTCAGGTTGAGGCAGTAAGGAAGCCACTGGGATGTGATCACCCGGACTCTGTGCTCCGCCCACCTCCAGGCCTCACAAAGCCATCAGACATCCTTACCTTGGGAAGAGGCTTTTCAGGGCTCATTTGCTCTCACACCTTCTGGCTCGCCTCAATTTCAGTACCCAGTCTTTCTGAGACCCTTCAGCAGTATACCCTCCTCCATCACACTTCCTAACACTCAGGAGTCTCAGGCAGCACTGGCTATGGTCGTTCACGGGGAGACATCAGGGTTCTTGTTCAGAAAGCGTTAAGAATCACAAGATGGCGGCAGCTGAGCATCAACCTAGGTGCAGGAACCTTGTCAGGGTAGGACAGCATTTGACCGCATGGCATGAGCTGCATGTCTGTGAAGTTTGGCCTTGACCAGGACTTAGTACACCGGTCTGCTGCTCATCCAGCACAACTAGCTAGGCGGTCTGAGGCCTTCCTGTGGCGTGACTCTTCAGCGGCCACTCTACTGTTAGCTGAGGCCTCTCTTGTGGATTCTGCATAGCTCGGTCGTCTGCTTGGATGCCTTAGAGGCTTCTCTCCCTTACTTTGGTTAACACAGGATCCTCGATTTTCTTCCCATCCACTTTACTTGGCTTTAGTCAGAGGCTCTACTCTTCACATAGGTGCTGAGGCCAGACTGAGTTGGCTTCATTCTCCCTTTCTGCTCCTATCACACGAATCCCCTGAGGAAGCCCTGGGCTCTCCAGCCTGTCTCTGGTCTGACCTCGCTATGGTCCCAGACCCTGGAAACCGCAGCATTTCTCACCCTGGCCCTCCTCCCACTCTTCCAAGCAACACATTCTCTACACCAGGTCCCACTCAGCACTTCTTAAAAAGAATCAAATCATGTCATTTGTTCCTTCAAGCTATCAATGTGCTTAGAATTAAATATAAAAAAAAAATCAGTCTCCGTCTGTAGGCTAGGCACGCCCTTACCAACCTATCTGCAAGGGCTCTGGTCTTCTTGCCTGTGCCCAGGCACGCTGACCTCCAGTTCTGGAAGCATTCTGCTTGGGGTTCTTCAAGGACAGGCGTCTGTTCTCCTTGAAATGCCCCTTCTGAGATTTTGCCGTGTCCTATCTGATGCTTGTTCAGCTTTAGAGAAAACAAAGAGCCTTTGCCTGAGCACAGTCTGGTGTGCTCCAGCACCTCTGCACCCACCTCTCGCCTCTGCACCCACCTCTCGCCTCGTCTCTTCGCGACAATGTGATTTTGAGTCTGAAATGATCTCATCTGTTTGCACAAGTGCACTGTAAGTTCCCTAAAGTCAAAGCTTTGTCTCTTTAATTTACTTTCAGGTCCTCCAGGAATCAGGATGTGCCTTCACATGGTAGCTACCACCGAAAATGCTGTGGGATAGCTGGGCTTTTTCAGACTTTCCTCTATCTTGGGGACATTAAATTAAAATGTGGCCAAAGCATATTTACGTTTGTTATCTCTGGTTGCTGTTATTATGACAGAACAGTGGCTTGATCTAGAGGTTTCTGGCTTTCAGATAGATAGATAGATAGATAGATAGATAGATAGATAGACTGACTGACTTCTGGCTTCAGAAGATAATTTGGACACTGGGGAAGAGACTGAGAATTTGGATACTCTCAGTCCTGGGGCCTCTACGGCTGGCTAGGATCACTGGGAATACTCCTTGCTTCTTATATCAAAGTCTTCTAGAGTATGAGCAAGGAATTCCTCCACTTGAGCCTTGAGGAGTCTGTGGGCATTCTTTTCATCTACCTTCCCTCCCCTGCTCATCTCTAAATGGGCACCGGTTTTCTTCCTTACTGTCTAGGAAACAGCCGTAAACTGAGGGCTACAGGTACAATGAACAACATAGCCTAGTTCTCTTTATTGGAGAAAAATCCAATTCATATTAACTACTGAGGATGAGAAAAGTGACTCCTAGGAAGTACAAATACCGAAGCTGTAGAGTGTTTTTTTGTAGTAGTCAGGATAGTTAATACAAATGAGCAACTGAGAGGAGGAGTGAGGGTGAGCCAGGGAGAGGAAGATGGGGAGGAGGGAATGAGTCAGCAGAGCAGGGAGAGAAATCCAGTGTATCAAGGGGGGAAAAAGCAAACCTAGAGGGGGAGGGGGAGGGAATGAGAAGGCTGTGATGTGGGCAGAGGGAGGGGCTGCTGTATGCTTTTTCAGTAAGACCAGTAGCTAAGTGGAGCTCACCAACTACATTTTCATAAAATAACTCCATTGCTTGTCCATTCCTGCTGGCAGCATGCACAATGGCAGCTCTAGACACCTCACTAGGGCTCCACCGTGCAGAGAGATTGGGAAACATTTAATTGGGACTGGCTTACAGTTTCATAGGTTTATACCATTATCATCATGGTGGGAAGCATGGTAGCATGCAGGAAGACATGGTGCTGGAGAAGGAGCTGAGAGTTCTATATCTGGATCTCCAGGAAGCTGGCGGAGAACTGCCATTGGGCATGGCTTGAGCATCTGAGACCTCAAAGCCTGCCCCCAGTGACCACTTCCTTCAACAAGGCCACATTTCCTAATAGTACCACTCCCTACTGGCCTGTGGGGGCCATTTTCTTTCAAACTACCACCTGTATGAATGAACACTTATCACTGAGCCATGCATGTGTCAACAGATCCAGGGAAAGGAGGCGATTGCACCCCTTCTCAGCTTCACTTCTTTCCCTCCTGCACCCCCTTTCCCTCTCTAGCACTCTGCTCACCTGCTTTACCCATGAACCGACTGTAGCCTTCTGAGAACCACAATGCATACCCCAGGCCATGCATTCCTCTTATGGCTCTTTCATTTCGTTTCTCACTGGTGTGCGGGCTCTGCACCCCAATCATAGGGATTAAGACATGTTTGTCTTCAGTCACTCAGAGAAGCCTGAAGTTTACTTACACACGGGGTGGTCAGGGCTGTTAGCTTCTTTTCTGAGTTTGTCTTCTTACTCCCAACCTAAACCTCATGGCCAAGGACTTTGGATGGAAACGAGTACAGGGTGGGAGAGACCAGGAAACTCCAGTGTACAAAACTGGAAAGTGGTACTCAGGGCAAAAAGGAAAGTCAGAGGATACTCAGCATGAATAGACATGGCCAAGAGCCACACTGGCGTCTGGTAGCTCATAGGACCATTAAGGCAAGTTCTGCTCCCAATGGGCAACATCCTTCTCTTTCATTTTCATACATATCACCTGCTAGCTCTTTTTCTGTTCCAAATGATGTCTGAGTAGCTTACATGATCCCTAGATAACATTGATATCAGGCCTACAATCAGGGTTTTCCCCAGTGTGCTCAAGGGCTGGTTTCAGTGATTACACGCCCTCCAGAGGTTTTATGAAGAAATGGATATGAACACACAAATTCCCAATGAGGTCTGTAACCTCACAAAGGTTAAAAACACTGCTGTGTGTTTCTAAGTGCAAAGAAAGCCCTTACAAGCTGGACAAGTGGCCCCCACCTCTCTCTCATCTAGGGTGTCTTCTGGATGTTAGGTGTAAGGGAATGCAGAAGGAAAGACCAGGCTGGTGGGAAAGCAATGGCGTGACTTCACTAGCTCCGTCTGTGTTGTTCTGGTCTAAACTCCATGGGCTGGACCAGTGCAAATGATAACGGGTGGAGGGAGTTCCTAGGACTGTTTGAGCTGCTTTTAGTTGGTTAGTGGACCAGCTGGCCCCTGCTGGCAGCTCCTATGAACTGATGCTGTCAGGAGCCACCAGGTGGCAGCAAGCCTCCCAGAGCAGCAGCCTGTGCAGGTGGCCAGCAGCCTCTTCATTAAGACATTGCAGAAGCATAGGCTTTAGTTTTTAATTTTATTTATTGTTGCTCTTCTCTTCCTCACTGTTGAGGGAAGGGCCTGTGTACTGAATGCCCTGGGGTCACATATTTGGTCCTTATGAAGGGCAAGGAGAAAAATCACCCTCCACATCCAAATATCTAGAGGAGAGAAAGGCATGGGAGTCGTTTCTAACTGATAGAGATTACTATGAGCTGCTATAAATATCTACCTAGAGGTTTTCTGTGACTATGACGCATCGTCTCTCTGAGGTAAACACTGAGGAGTGGGAACACTGATAAGTCTGAGTTTTTTAACTCTGTGAGACACTTGTCAGAAGTCGTTTGCCAAAGTGGCAGGACCATTTCCTGTCTGACTAGCCTCCTAAGAAAGCACCCGCTGCTGCTTCTTGCTCGTCAGTCCTTGCTGTGAGGCTGACTTTAAAATTTACCGTATTTATTCTAATATGTTTGTATTAGTGCCCCACTGTGATTTTATTTTACATATCATACTCACTAATGATATACAGTATCTTTTTATCTGACAAAGTGTCAATTTAAATATTTTGATGGCCTGTTTTCTCAGGGATGAGTTTTGAGGGTGCCTCTCCTCCCCTTCCTCTTCCCCTCTTCTTCTTCCTCCTCCTCCTCCCCTTCTCCCTTCCTCCCTCTCCTTTTTTCTGTTTTGAGTTGTATTTTATTGAGTATGTTGTAAGAGAGCAGCAGACTGGGAAGTAAGTGGATTACCACCTACAGTCAATAGTCTACTAAAGTAGATTCTAAATACATCTTTTGTCAGATGTGTGATAGGAGGTACTTTCTCCCTCTCTGTTACCTGCTCTTCAATCTCTTACGTATATCAAAGAGTGAAAAGTGTTGATCCTGGTGGAATCTAGTATCAAGTTTTCCTATGTAGATTATGGTTGTAGTGTCAGGAGTTGGTCTTGGTCATCTTAGCCCAGGATACTCTGTGAAGAACAAATAAATTCTGTGAATATTAGGGATTCTGAGTCTTTCCTTCAGCTAGTACCTGCAGTGGCTTATAAAAATCTTCTTTCATTTTTTTTCTTTACTAGTATTGCCCACAGGAACACTCCTACAATCAGGTGTAACAAATGTGATTTTCCATCTGACCTCTCAGCCTTCCGTCCCCAGGCCTCCCAAAGATCATAGAACCAGCATTTTCTAAAGTATCGCTCAGATGGAGTAGTCGGTGTGCATTTTATGGCAGAGTTGCATCCTCTGGAAGCTCATGCCCCAAATATTCTACCCCCAAAATAATGAAACTCAGTCACCTATCAACTGACATTTTAGATTTTAGGCATCAAGCTGTTTGTTTGTTTATATTTGTGCTGTGGAACATTTTCCTGCATACTAAAGGAACAGATATTCTTGGAAGCTTTTCTTGAATTTAAGTGCAACTTCCTCCTCCTTGTCCTCCTGGGTCTGACTTTAAGCCAGCTCTATTCACAGCTGGAGTAAGAAGGCAACACCAAGGAAGAGAAGGAGGGGAGGCAGTGGTTGAGTGAAGAGTCAACAGAGGAGACTAATGATTTATTCAGAGGCACAGTCGCTTTTTTCCTCATCTTATTCTCAATTCACATCTACATTATCTACCCTTGCCATCAAGATGACTCCTTGGTACTTGCCACATAAGTCTGATGACTTGAGTTTGACTTTCATCTAGACTGTACAGAGGAAGAAGAGAGCAGTTGTCCCCTGACCTCCATTTATACACATATTCACTGTGACAAGTGCACAGATACTCACACATATGTGCACACACGCATTCATCATACACACTAAATAAATAAATAAATTAACAAACACTTGCTGGTTTTCTAAATTTATCCCAACCCAGTTTATTATAAAATACATAAGCTGTTTTATTTTTGACAAATTTTTATTTTTTGGCTGGATTTAGTTGAATGGAATTATTCCCTAAAACATAAAGGAAACTGGCCCAACAACAGAAGCACCAGGAATCTGTATTCCTACCTGGAGAATCCACCTAGTGCAACCATCTTGGAACTCTGGTGTCTCACAGAGGTTTCAGTTTTCCAGGAGAAGGTTTGGGTGGTAAATTTGCATTTAATTTTGATAAGTTCAAGATCTTGAAACATGAGTATTGTCTTAGTCAGGATTCTCCAGAGTCACAGAACTTATGAAATGAATCTGTCTGCCTATCTATCTATCTATCTATCTATCTATCTATCTATCTATCTATCTAGAGAATTTATTGGAATGACCTTCATGCTTCAGACCAGCTCATTCAATAATGGCTAGCTGTGTGCTGCAAATCCAAGAATATAGTAGTTGCTGAGTCCCATAAGGTTGGATGTCTCAGCTGGTCTTCTACATATGTTGGAATCTCATAGAAGTAAGTTCTAATGTCAGTGAAAGAATAGATGTGCTAGCAAGGGGAGGACAAATGGGTAAAGAGAAATCTTCCTTATTCTATGTCCTTGTATAGGCTTCTAGCAGCAACTGTAGTCCATATTAAAGGTGTGTCTTCCTGACTCAAGATCCAAGTCAAAGGTGTGTGTCTTCCTGCCTCAAATGTCCTGACTAAAAGTGGATCCACCTACTTCAAACCAAGCAGAAAATCTCTCACAGGTGTTCCCTACATTTCAGGATTGTAGTTCATTCCAGATACAGTCAAGCTGGCAACCAAGAATAGCATCACAAGTACCTACCTGTCTCATTGCCACCCTCGTGCCAGGCAGCTGGGAATACATCCGTTGAGTAGCTTGTGCTGCTTCCTGGAGCCAGGGTAGACAAAGAGACTGGATCATCTACTGACAGAAATCTGTGCTCCAGGCAAACCAGGAGCAATCATTTCTGTTTATTCTACTCCAGCATTGAGTGAGCCCTCCCTCTTTGATTATTGACGTTCAGAAAAATTTTAAGGCCCATGCCTTTGATTTGACTTTTTGAACTTCTCTGTTTTTTTCCTGCAAGTGAAATAGCCTGTGACATTCATAACAGACAAAATTTAAAATGCTAGAAAGCCCTGGAGAAGGGGGAAAATCTGATTCCCAGAGTTGTGTTATCAAATTCAGATGCTGAGCTTGCCTTTTCTCTGTCACCCTTTCTCTGTCTCTCTCTCCTTGTTTTTTGTTTTTTGTTTTTTTTTAATAAGGACAACAAAATAACAAAGCGAATGAAGAAACATTAAAGTATGGTCTATTCAAAGGGGGAAAATAGATCAGCATAAATTATCCATGAAAAGAAGATAGAAAACAAAAGTAAATGAAAAGAAATGCTGAAGCTAAAAATCATATATAAATGAAATGAAAATCTTACTAGAGGGTTTCAAAACCAGATATGAAGAGGAAGTGCAAACTCAAAAGTGGCGCATCGGAAATAGTCAAGTCCGGGGAACATAAGCCAGATTAGAGAAAAATGCTCAGAGCCTAAGGGGTCTGAAAGATATGAGTCAATCTAGAAATACACTCATTGTTTGAGTCTCAGGGGAAGAGAGAAAAGGGAAGAGAGGATGTCTGAAGAGCAATAACTGAAAGCTTCCCACACTCGATGAAGAACCAAGACGCTGAGTTAACTACAAGTGGGATGAGTTTAGGGCCCACAAAGATGCATTACAGCCAAACCGTCAGTAAAGAGCGATAGAGAGAAATTTAAAGGCAGGTGGAGAGAAGTGACTGATCACCTACAAAGGACTCTCAACAAGATCATGAGACATTTCTTATCAGAAGCTTTCGATCTGATGATGAACTCAACCTTCTAGAAAGAAGAGGAACTGTTGATCAAGAATCTTATACCTTAAAACTATCCTTCCATAGTGCTAACTCAGCTCAGATAAAGGTGCCAGCCACCCAATCAGATGACCTGAGTTCAATCCCTGGGACCCACATGGTGGAAAGAAAGACCTGACCATATGTGCTCTACATGCACACACACACACACACACACGCACTAAAACATATTTTTAAAAAGTGAAAGAGAAGGTAAGACATTCCCAGAGAAACAAAAGCTAAGGGAATTCTCTAGACTAATCCTGCAAGAAGTTCTAAATGAGGTCCTGAAGGTCAAAATGGGAAGTTACTAACCACTAGTCAAAGACAACAAAGATACAGACCTCAAGAGATGTTGTGTCTTACAATTATTAAAGCAACTTATAACAGTGCTGTGAAACAAATAAATTCCCTTATTTAAATAAATAAATAAATACCCTTATTTCTGCATAATTTGAAATGTTAAAGATCACTCTAGATGCTACCATAATTGCAAGTTTGGTTTATAAACTATGCACTCTTCTTAATAATTTAAGGGGTTTAAAACTTTTAAGATTAAAATTTTGTAATTTTCTCGGAACTACAAGATATAAAAATGTAATTTGGTGACATTTCAGAACTGAAGACAAAGGGACAAAGGCATTAAAATAATAGCATATGCATATTATTAAAGTTAAATTGGGATAAATCAAAATTAGAATGGAATAAGTTTGGACTGTTACCATAATTCCAATTGTAATCAATATAAAATAACTAAATAACATATAGAAGAGAAAATAAGAAATCTAAACCTTTTGCTGTAAAAATTCAATTGAAGAAGATAGTCTTCCAGAAAATAAGGGGCCAGATACTATAAGGAATGTGTAAAATAAACAGTAAATGCGCAGAATTAAGTCTCTCATCACCTATGATTATTTTGAATGCATTTTTCTTAATGGAGAAGAAAACGTGACCCAACAATGTGCTGTCTGTGTACACAAAGCCACAGTAGATTAAAAGTGAAAGCTTTAAGATACCTTCCCTGCAAACACTAACAGAAGTGTAAGGACAACTATGTTCACAGCCATCAGAATGCTCTGGACCTGTAGAGGGGCCATGGAGGAGCTGTAGCAAGGGCTCAAATCACTGAAATCAAAACTGGAATTGGAGACAGTGCCACCTGTTTCACAGACATACAAATAATATGAGTTAGTACATTGGACAGTTATGTACCAGCGAACTTGATAACTAAAATAGGTGGAAGAGCATCTCAGACATGCCACACTACTGAGACTCAGCCACACTACTGAGACTCAGCCCGGAAGAACTAAGAAATTGGAATAAACCTACAACTATGGTTAAGACTGAATCAGCAATTGCAAATCGGGGAAAGAAAGACATGATACTTCACCAATGAACATCAAAGTATTATGTTTTTATATTTATTTTATATTATGTGTGTTGAATGCTCTGCTTGGATGTATGACTGTGCACCCAGTACCCTTGGAAGCCAGAAGAGGGCATCAAATCCCCCAGAACTGGTGTTACACATGGTTTCGAGCCACCAGGTGGGTGCTGGAAATCAAATCTGGTTCTTTAGAAGAGCAACCAGTGCTTTTAGCTGATGTACCAGAGAGAGAGAGAGAGAGAGAGAGAGAGAGAGAGAGAGAGAGAGAGAGAGAGAGAGAGAGAGAACTTTCCAGCTTGTTTTATAAGCTATCCTTACCCTGAGATCAAAGCTAGCCAAAAATGCTACAACAAGACACAAACCATTATCCTTTATAACATTGCTGTAAACACTCCCAACCAAGTACAATCAAGCTGGAATTTACAGTGTGAAGGCTGTGTGTTGTCATGATGGGACTCATCACTGCAACCCAGGATGACTAAGCCTTAAAACGTCAGTCAATATGATAAACCACGCAACAGAAGAAAGGAAAAGGAAAACTACATGATTATAGATACTGTGAACGTAGCGGTGCTCCTCCACACGGGGCATGGGCTCTTCAGTACCCAAGCATGGAGTCCTCCAGTCTTCATTGTTCACCCTCAATAAGGCTGGTGTTGAAAGTACTGAATACAAGTTTACAGTCTTCTGAGAACACTGAGCTTTCCAAAATTTGTCTTAACTATGGATGATATAAGCAAGTTATTTAAGTATCATTGCAGCCATAGAATATTCTAGACATTTGGCATGGATGAAGAGGGCAAAGCCGTCTCATCTTGTAGACTTTGTATATGAAGTATTTACCTTTATAAAACCACATTGGAAATCATTCTCTTTTCCATGTGGAGACTATTCTGTTCTCCATGGTCTCCATCATATTCCCCCCTCCTCACCTACACTTTGAGATTCTGTTTCACATTTTTCTGATTTTCTTCTTTTTGTTGCTGAGATAACCTTGGTTATTTTAAAAGGAGAGCTATCATTGGAGGTCAGAGATGCACAATGGCGGGGGTAGGTTTTGGGGTAGGGAAGCACAATTGAGTTTCCTTCTTGAGTTCTGTCTCATGCCCCTGTGTTTGAGCAGAGTGACTGTGCAGGGAGCACTCCTCATACCAGGAGCTCAGTGCTCCCCACTCATTATCTGGTTAAGCGATGGAGGCAGAGGGGAGCAGGAACATCTGAGGGAAAGGTGACCTCTGGATCATCTCAGGGATTCGAGGGTGAGTAGTAAACATCAGAGTCTGAAAATGCCGACTTGGGGAAATAGCCATGAAGAAACTCAGGGCAATGGCTGATTGTTGTGGGATGCCAGGCGTGGGGGGTGTAAATAGAATCTTGAAAGATTGAGTGTGCCCCCCCACATACATTCCTTTGTATTCCACTTTTGAAATTCAATGTTTATTGAGTTTTTTGCCTTTAAATCTGTTCTTTTTTCTTCCTTATTAAGGTATTTTAAAGCTAATTCTATATTCAAAGTAACCCTTTGCTTTATGCTAAAGTAAGCATCTTTGGAAATGCAGATACTGTATTTCATAACTACATTGCTTTGATCATGCTTAACAACACTAATCAATATCTTATGTCATCAGACTTCCGATCATAGGTAAATTATTTCCATTTCTAGTGGGACATAGAATCCCTTTGTGGGGCTGTATCATTGGTCAAAACATCCAAAGTATTGCTCGCACATTGAGTAGAGTTCAAGGCAAAAATTAATCTTCCCAAAGACCAGTGGTGGTCCCTGGAGCTCACTAAAGCAATGTCTGAGGAAGGACAAAGGCCTGTGGCCTCCAGGACTCAGGTCTTGCTGGGCCTGGAGTGTTGTTTTCCTGGAGGCACTCTGCCAGTGGAAGATAGGGTTTTCACATGTATAAAATGCAAATACTTCAAGCACCCTAACACACTATTTATTAATGAATGTAAGTGGATAATAAAGCAGAAACCCTTACCTAAAATGGCTAGTCTTGATGCTGGGGGAAGGGCATAGCTCTCTTTACTTTTGGCACTGGATACCTCATGGCACTAATTATCCCACAGTGTGGATCATTCTTCCTCACGTTCATGCTGGGGAGGCAGGTAGCTTCTGGACAGCTAGAGACATGGCCACCTTGTCCTCTCTGCTCTGTCACTCACTGCCACTCACTGTCACTTGTCTGCATCGAGGAAGAGGCAGGGCTCAGTAGGAAGTGCTCACAACTCTGCAAAGCTTCTTGTTATTACACTTGGTTTCCTGTTATGCAGAGATGTGCAGAGATGTGGAAAGAGAGAGAGAGAGAGAGAGAGAGAGAGAGAGAGAACAAGAACCAGGGAGCCGTAGCAACTGAAGCTTACCCAGGAGAGGCTCTATAGTCCTAGGAAACATGAAAGCCCCAAAATGTGAACATTCACAGGGGTTCTGGGAGACATCACTGACGAAGGAGAATTTTCCTGAAGGCAGGAAGACTTTGGAAACAGGCTTTGTTCCTAGCCTGGGTTTCCAGAGCTGCTAAATGGATAAACAAAGCAGAAAGCCAGGCCCTCCTCATCCCCATCTCCCCACCTCTCTCGTCTTTTTCTTCTTCCTCTTAGTACACACACACACACACACACACACACACACACACACACACACACACAGCTTCCTTTCTCTGTCACCAACCCCTATGCTACTACCACGTAGACAATATCTGTGCCTGGCTTTTCTGTCAGAATTCATCACTATCTAATTCCTTTCTAAGGTGGGCTCTGCTCCATTCAGTTGTCATGGTCATGTGACTAACATGAAAGACATTTCCATCAAGTGTCGAAAGTGAGGTGCACTCCAGTCCTTGGCAGTGAGGACAACTGTAGATGCTCCATGAATCTGTTCTCAAGGGTGAGTGTCTGGGGGACGTCCCTGTGTGAGTTTAGAGCACAGAGCAGAGGTCCCTGTGCTACCTGCAGTCTTACAGCTCCTCCACGAAATGAAGTGAAAATGGACTTGTCATTACTTCCTTGACTGTTCGCAGCCGGAGGCAGCAAGGGCTTTGCTCAAAGGGCACCCTAGAAGCTTCCTTCCCACTCCATGTCCACAGTAGGATTCAATCAGCATCTTTTTATGGTTCTTCTAATGGGCAGTGAGCGGGTAAGACCAGCAGGATTACCTAATATGTCCATCTTCCTGTTGGTGTCAACAGAGTCTGGGTGGTAGGTTTGAGGTTTCAGTACTATCTTTCTGTCAGTGTTTTTTCAAGGCCTGACAAGTGTCACATATGACACACTGGGCGGAAGTAGAGGCACGAGGTTGTTTATACATAATGCTTGAGGCAACTTGGGTTGGGACCGACTGTTTGAGTCTGTCCCCCAAAGTTCACATATTGGGAATTTAGACTGCAGTGCAGCAGTGCCTGGAGGTGGAGCCTCATGAGATGAGGTTATGTCACACGGAGGGATGTCTTTATCTGGAGATTGGGTTGTTACAGAAAGTGACTCCAACCCTCTCTTGTTTGCCTGCTCCTCCCTCTCTCTCCATGGGGCATTGTAGCTTAGAGGCTGGTGCCATGTGAATCCTTCAGAGCCGTAAACCAAGTGACCTCTGATCTGGGTGAATTACTCAGCAACAAGTGTTCTGTTAAGGCAGCAGAGGCAAAGACCAGGAGCTTCCTGTGGTCGGTCCTCATGGCTTTGCTTCTACCTAGATGAAGGATAGGCTGTCTGTTTTCCGCACGCTTTCTTACTCTATAACCACTTTGATTTGTAATGTGGGCAGCTCTCTTCACCACAGGATGCTGTTCCTCTCTGGGTCTTGTGACCTGAGGATGGATAGCTGCCTTTAGAATCACTAGCTGGAGATAATCACTCTAGCTTTGCAATTTAGACCCTTGCCTTTAAGATGGAGGTCACATTCAGGTACTGCCTAATGAAGAATCTGTCTATGCACAGAAGTAATGGAGACTCGCACTGTAGTGGGTACTTGTAAGGACTTGCTATGTGTTAAGAAACTGGCTGTTATTACTGGAGTAGGCATCAATCCTTCCACCAGCCACCGCCTGCACTGGAGCAAGGGAACACACCCAGAAGTCCTGCAAACAGAAAAATTTTCTATTATTTGTCATAAATATAAAGTCCCTTGATGGTGATCGCCAATGTACCCTAAAATGTTTATTTATTCATTCACTAACTGCACACCAATGACTGTCTGCTGTCCAGACCCCTTATTACAGGCTATATGGCATTCTCATTGTGTGGCACTCTGTGGCACTGTGTGATACTCACTCTGTAGCCCTTTCTGTATGACACTCACTCTGTGGCCCTTTCTGTGTGACACTCACTCTGTGGTACTCTCTATGTGGCACTCTCACTCTGTGGTACTCTTTGTGTGGCACTCACTCTGTGGCACTCTCACTCTGTGTGGCACTCTCTGTGTG
>NW_021604755.1:458236-477408 GCF_004785775.1 Grammomys surdaster | reverse complement strand
GGCACTCACTCTGTGGCACTCTCACTCTGTGTGGCACTCTCTGTGTGACACTCTCACTCTGTGGCAATCTCTGTGTGGCACTCTGTGTGACACTCACTTTGTGGTACTCTCTGTGTGGCACTCTTACTCTGTGGCACTCACTCTGTGGCAGTCTCTGTGTGGCCCTCTGTGTGACACTCTCTCTGTGTTGGACTATCACTGTGTGGCTAAGCATTTTTGTTCTCTAATTCCACCCCTGTCACTTCTGCAAACGGATCTTGGGGTTCTGTGAGTTTCTGACAGATGGGTGTTACACAGGCTCAGATCTGACACTGTCTTGCTGTCTGTCAAGAGCTCAGCAATATGGGCTGTATGAGCAGTGGGGAGGCTAGCTCACCTAAGGTATGCAAATGCCAAGCCTCATAGAGACTCCTGGCTCCTCCTCATTCATTCTGCACTCAGCCTGTGTGTCCACTCTTAGAGGCGTCTCCTAGGGAGTCCTTTCCCACCAACACCTTCTTAGTCCAGACCCGTCTGGTACAGCTGGCACACTGTGTGGTGTCCTGTGAGCATTCTACTTCCCCTCTTATCCCTCCTCTTATCCTTCACTTTCCTCAGTCCTTCATCTTATTTGACATTAAATCAACTACATATTTATAGTGACAATGTGGCACTAGCTTCTTTTCACCTCTCGTGTTTTAGAGCTAGGTGCTAGCTGAGACATGTCCATTAACACTGTTAACTCCTGTGGGTTAATCAGCCACAAAGTGCTCCTGACACTCACAATCTCACAAAGGAAGAAACAAACTGTAGAACAGACTGAGACTCAGTCATGGCCACTGTCAGAGAAGTCTATGTACCTCTCGACCTCATCCTGCTGACTCCTCACTGGAGGCTGCACTGGGGGCCAGGATATAAGATGAGCAGGGACAAGCACAGAGGCAGCATCCTTGTCCTGTTACACTGCAAGTGGAGAGGGAGACAGGGGAAGACCGCTGCCAGCCGTGGTAACAAATGCTGAGCCACATACTTGTTCCCAGTGAAAGGGAGACAGGGCTGGAGAGCTGCCAAGTTTAGATACTGGGTCTTCTCATGGAGCTGTGGCCTGATTTGAGTCTCAAAGGGTAGGCAAGCACTTTTAAGAGGCAATCAGTGCAAGGAGCACACTGTCCTGCAGGTTGGATGTGGAGGAAGAACAGAAAAGCCACAAAGACTCCAGGTATTATATGGGCAGCATTTTAAAGCTGGATCTTCTGGGAGAGAGCCACAGAGGCTCGTGGAAGATTTTTAGTCAGGAGACAAACATGAGGGCTGTACCTGAGAAGGTCAGGGCATCAGCAATCTCATCTCTGCTGACTGCAGGAGCCACAGCCTACTGTGTCATAGAGACAGTCAGGACTCCAGCTCTAGAGGCCAGAGAAAAGCAGGCTGGGATATGTTTGTGAGTACAAGACAGGGATGGTAGACAGTAAGAAGCGGAAAGGGTGGTGGGTCTGACTAGCAGAGTGGTAAACTTGAGAATTTTCCTCTGGTGCCTGTAGGCAGCTAGGTGGTTGGTCTGCAACCTATTAGAGAGGTCTGGAGGGGAGCCGTAGGAATTCTCTGCCCCTTTCTAATTCATTCAGACAGGTTTCCACAGTGATGCTCAGATCACAGTGAGAAAACACCAGCAGCCCCTCCCAGCTTTCCATCCCTATGACCCTCCTCCTCCTCCTCATGTCCACAGCCACCCGACGAGAGCCTCAAACAGGGCGACTGGAGAGCGTAGAGTAGAGGTGCTGGAAAGGGGGCCCCAGGAAAGTTTGTGGTTATTTTTCAGGTCAGTGGGTCAGCAGATGGGAAGATGAGGAGGAAGTGACAGTGTCTCTGAGGCGACTTCTCTGCTCATACTTCCTTCTTTAATTTTTTCTTGTTCCAACTTGGGGCAAAAATAAGCTACCTTCTGCGGCAGAAGTAAAACCCAGGGTTCATGATACATCTCCTGTTTCCCTTCTCTCACTGCAGACCTGGCTACACAGTGTATCTTCTATTTCTCTTTCACTGTAGACTAAAACTCGGCACGGATAATCTAATTGCACAACATGTTGTTCATATTCCTCCCTTGTCAGTGACATGTAATGGCTGCCTATTTCCTCTCAGAAGAAGATTGAAGCTTCACTCCACACCCAGGGTCACCTCTCTGGCCCACTAGTCTGTCGGCTGCCAAGTGCTTGAAATATGGCTGATGTAAATGTATATTTACTTAATTCTATTTACCTTGATCCATTTAACAGACCACGCCCACCTACAGTGACTGCCAAGTTGTCTAGCACAGTGCTAGTCAGGGGCTTGGTCTTCTCTCTTCTAGAGTAAGGCTGCATTTCTGGCCTCACTGAAACCCTCAACCTGCTCTTGCCCCAGGGAATTCTACAAACTCCGAGTAGCTGCAGTTTCAGTGTTTGCAGAATTGTCTCTTTCCCTTGTCCCCCTATAACCAGCTCTGCAGCCCATGCCTAGTTCATTCCTCCTCCCTGAGGAGATTCCTGACCAAGAGTGTGGAGACCAGTTCATAGCAAAGCTTGTCACTGTGACCATTGTGATTACAAGGAATTAACCATTGACAGCTGCGGATCACCTACGAAGATAGACTGTTCAAAGAAGTAGCAAAGAATGTGAATCAAAGCCAGGACCCGCCAGGCTGCTGCTCCCACACTTAGATCATCCATAAGAGGCCTGCCTGGTGGGCCAGGACTGGGGGCTAAGATGGGGCAGCAAGCTCCTCTGCTGAGTAGCTGGTGCACTGTGCCCCAGCTGCACTGTTCCCCCTGACTTTAATTGACTTCCAGCCGTGTATAATGTGTACAGCTCTCTCCACATGCTCTAACTTACAGTGCGTGACCCTGGACATATGGTCATACCGAGGACAGTAGATGACAGCAGGCACTAAAGAAACACTGGCTATATGGTAAATATATGGTGAGTGCTGTCACTTTAGGCACTGTCTTGGTGCTGTGCTGCCTTTCTGTCACACGGCTGTCATGTTCTCTTTGGGCTATATTTAAGAACACTAGGTATTCACAGATCTTCCTGCCTTCCCCAGGCCGTTCTTCAGGGCACAGGTGTTATTAGGGGGTTTGGCTAGTGTTTGTTTTCACCATAAAGAAGCATGAAATTTCCTCAGAACTGAGTATAGAAGAATACCCTAGCCATTGGGTTCCATGTTCATCAACTTTCCTCTAATCTACACTGTCTTTTTAGTTTCTTCGAATCCCTGTTCCGTTTCTGGATGCTTCTGACGTCTTCTACTTCTCTTGCCTCTAGTAATGATTCTAATAAGGTCTGTGGGAGTCTGGGAGTGGCTCAAGAGACACCACATGCCTTTACCTAATTTTTCCCTTTCCATGTTGGTTCTATTTGGTTCTATGGATGCTCTTTATCACTCTGCTGCAAGAAAGGGGTCCTCTTCCCAGATCTGATGTTGCTTCAGATGAGCAGCCGTAAGAGTTGCACTGGGATGGGCTTACACAGAAACCATTACAGCAGAAGAGAATGCCCACTGACTGCCTCACTCTTCATCTTCTTCAAAAGTGTTTTGTGTGAAGGACACACTCACTTTTGTCTGTGTACCTTCTCCCTAGTACAGAAGAGTCTTTTCACCATATACTGTGACATAGAAAGATACAATGTTGCACAGAGTCTTCAGTCCTTCATTCAGGTCTACTCCTTGTTGTTCCAGGGCCAATGCCTATTCATCATCTCACCATCCTGGTGGGCCCTTGGAGGAAGTGGTCAGCCCAGGGAAAGACTCTAGAAACTGTAGATAGCTGAGAAGAAAGATTGGAAATACAGGTTTAGGGTTTTGTTTTGCTTTGTTTTTGTTTTTTGGTGAGGGGTGCCAAGACACACTGATACAAAATGATCTCTTTACAAACCAAGTGGGCATCAAGCTGACAAGTCATCTTCCACGACCACTGTCTATATGCTTTCCCTTGCTGATGCCCGTCCAATGCAAGGCTCAACCAAGCATGTGCTGCAACTCGTGCAGTTCCCTACTGGGAGTTAAGGAATGAAGCTGTAACTGTCTTATAGGAACACAGAGTGGTTGCAGGGGTGAAGGGCCCAGCTGGGTGGAGCCCTGTGCACAGAGCCCCGTTGTCCTCTGCATTATACACAGGACAGCTCTCGATACAGCTGGAGTGAGTGGAGAAAAGACTACCATCCTGTGTAAAGTTCTAGTGCTTGGAAGGATACCGTGAACATGAATAAAGGCTGAGGTCCGTGGGCCTAGGAGCTAGGTGAACAGGAGTCAAAAGCACCAGGGAGAAGTTTCCAGTTAAATGTGCTAAAGGTGAGGGTGAAGATGGGAGTCTGAGCCTGGAGTGAGAGACGGAGGACACTCTTAAAGATGGTCTTCATTCTTATAGCTGGACCTACTCACCCGTTGACAGCAGTAAGTGTGAGCACACGCCTAACTGAGTGTGGTCGGTGGTTTCTGTGTGTTGTCTGTTTAATCGTCACAATTCTACACTGTAAGGACCACCATCAACACTCTAGCTAGTATGGAAACAGGCCCGGAGACGCATCAGTCAAAAACAAGAAGAGAAAGGAAGGTCTCTCTCGAGTCAGGTGAAACAAAAGGGATGAGGATGAACTTGATAATTTAGCCATGTTATTCATATCTCAGGGATCAACCGAAGCTAACTAAAGGAACAAGAGGTAGAGGCTTTCCTTGTCAGCAGAGTGGAGCACAGGCACTTGGTATCAGTGAGGGCAGAGCGTCAGCACAAGGTCAAGGCTTTGAGGAGAAGTAACTGACGGTCACTGTTGAGCTGGCTAGAGATGAGAGAAGGCAGGAGTTAGAAGAAAGGAAACCAGGGTGGCGAATGGGTCACTTTGGAGGTACAGGAAGGAAGGAGAGAGTTGTTCTGGGTGGGGGTCACCATGGAGGTGCAGGTCAGGACCCAAACAAACTGACAGAACTCTGTAGGAAGGCAAAAGACAATTATAGCAGGCAGTGGGTGGAAGGATCTGGCCTCAAGTCCTGCTTCTGCTTCTGTTGGTGACAATCTCACTAGAAACGTAAGACAACTATAGCATCCAAAGCCCTTGGCTTACAGCAAAGTGAGGCAAACACAGTGGACAGGGGACTGGAGGGCATGAGATGACACTTGGCCAGAAACTTTATGAGGTGCCAAGCCTTTGTGGGCTGGCATGTGAGTATGGTCTGCTGAAGAGACCGTGTTGGGCAGAGAGGTCCAAGCTACAGGCTGCCTCCCCAGAATGGCCATGGAGGAAAACCAGGCAACTTCCGGTGGTCTCTGCAGCTGTGTGGGCCTTACTCTAAGCACAGAGCGGGACATTATTGTGTCCCCTGTCAGATACTCCCACGCAGGAAAAGGAAGCACCTTCCGTCAGATGCTGTGGCCACTTCCTCTTCAGAGGCTCCAGCCAATCTCCGTTTTGCAGCGCTCGGGGCCGGAGGCAGCTGGACTGCAGGAACTGGTGGTCGGTTGGGCTCCTTTCAGGAGCAAGACCCTGTGGGGTGTGGGGGAGAACAGGGCTTCCTCTCAGCCTCCCCCCACCCCCTCACTTTTGACTTTTTCATGTCCCTCGGTCAGCCTGCCTGTCTGTTCCTCTCTATAGCTCGGTCGAGGAGCGTGATGACCGGGGAGCAGATGGCGGCTTTTCACCCACCAACCACTCCCAACCCCCTGGAAAGGCCAATTAAGATGGGCTGGCTGAAGAAGCAGAGGTCCATTGTGAAAAACTGGCAGCAGCGGTACTTTGTGCTGAGGGCTCAGCACCTCTTCTACTACAAGGACGAAGAGGACTCAAAGTCGCAGGTACCTGCTGGATGTGTGTCCCTGCCTCAGGCCCAGAAGATGGGTCTTGCTTCAGGCAGGGGCCCGCTGGCTGCTTCACTCCTATAGGTCCTGGGGTCAGACACTTCCACCTGGGGCGATGCTGTGGCCTTGTGACTTTTCTCTATGTTCCTTGGGTGTGAGGTTGGTAGAAATGTTCTCACTAGCACAGCATGGTTTCTGGGTCACCCCAAGTCCAGCCTCACACCATAATGGTGGCAGTGAGATGGTAACCCATCATGGTAGCGTAAGAGACCTGATTTAGGTACTTTTGGGGGACAGGGTTCAATAAATATGTATTGAACAAGTATTGTATTTAATTCCAAATATATGTTACCACTGTAGACACTCGAAGTAAATCAGTGGGAAAGATCTGCTGAACAGAGCAGGAAGTAATCACAGTAAGTAAGGAAAAGATGCGTTAGGCAAGAAAGGAGGAGAATCTGGTGAGAGAAGTTCGGGAGACACGTTGCCATCTTAAGCGGGTTGTGCAGACTGACTTTATGCAGGTTGTGGCAATGCTAAGGAAGGGCTGCTTGGTGGATCTCTGGGACAAGCGCCTCCTGGGCAGAGGGAACAGCCAAACAGGCTAGAGGGGCACGTGTGACCTGTGTGGGCAGCCCTGGGGGTCTGGTGGGCAGGAACAGAACCAGTGCTGGGAAGCAGAGTGGGAGAGAGGTCAGAGAGGTGAGGGCAGGGGTCAGGTTGTGAATGTCATTGAAAATGCTCGGGCAGTTACACCCAGTGTTATGGGACCCACTTCAGGGTTGTGAACAGAGGAGAGACAGCCGTTAGCTTGCTGTAAACAGATGGTTCTGTGTGCCCTAAAACAAACTAATGTTGGAGCGGAGAGCACAGGGCACAGATGATATGGGTAAGTGCTTACAGTGCTAGGAATGCCAGAGGGAGCTGGGGGCTGAAGTCAGGGGTCAAGTTCAGGATAGACTTTGGGAGTAAAGGAACTGAGTCCCACATGAGGGCAAGGCTAAGTCTGCCAGACAGCTTTGATCTCCAATCCCAGGCCTGGAGCTCTTCAACCTCTCCTCTGTGCTGATGCTCTTAGTGGGTAGTAAGGGTGGGACAGGCCACCATAAACCATGACTGTGGGATCCTGAATATAAACTGAAGCCTCTAATCCCCAAGATGGCTCTAATCCCCATGTTCATATCTGTGGTGATGGAAGTGGGGTGGAAAGGCTTTACTAGAATTTACTAGACAAAACAGACTCCAACAGTTAGGAAGGTGAGGCTAAGACATATATGGATGTCGGGGTGGCTAAGCAGATGAACGGACAAGCAGATGGGTGGAACCAAAATGAAACAGTCACTGAGTTTCCACTGAGCTGAGCTTTTGCGGACGTCTGTGTGTGGTGGCTGGACTTCCTGTTCTTAATGGGCGACTCTGAGAGGCAAGGGCGCTTCAGCCACCTGAGCCCACAGAAAGGGCCGCTGGGTAGTGGTTGTCTCCGTGCAGTGTGGAAAGCGAAAGGTGTTTCCCACGGAATGCTGTGTTCTTTTCATGGCGCTGCAATTCCTGTTTCCTTTTGTGGATCCAACTTTCTTGCTTAAAACAAGATAATACTGCTTGGCCTGTGTTTGCCAGGTAATCTAATAACACAAAACACACGTAAAAACCTGTTCTGTAAAAACAAGCTAGTATCAAAGGGTAGAGGAGTCACATGTGAGTCCTGGCCTGCTCCCTTGTAAGAAATTCACAGCTTCTCGGGATTGAATTGACCAGGAATGAGTAAGCAATGCAGTTCTTCTTAAGTCCTCACGGATGGTTTGTTTGTGTGAGATCTGTGAACGTTATAATCAGCGAAAGAGGGCAAGCAAGGAAACCATACAGCCCCCCTCCCAAGGGACCTGAGAAAACAAACACGCTCATTTCAGATCTAAAAATAAAAATTGTAGGGATAGATGGTTACCCCTTATGAAGGATTTATTTTGCTATGTGTTGCTGGGTATCTTTGATTGTAAAAGCTGCACTGTTCACTGTAGGAAATTTAGATCATCAGAAAAAGACAAATAAAAAAATTATTCACCATCTCATTAAGGAACAACTGCTTTAATCCAGCATTCTTTGTCCACAGATACTTAGAAAGTGATCCCTTAAGTGTGAAATAAGGCCATAATTTAGTAAAAGTGGCAATAAGCCACAAATATTGTTCCTTAGTGTTGAATATTAGTCTACAATGTTACCAGTGATCATGGCAATTAATGTATAAAGTTTCTGAGGTCTAAAAAACTAATTTCTGACTGTTGGAAAATAGAGTCGATGGTCACATATTATTATCACAAACCAGAGCTGGCGGCTATCTTTCAGTCTTCATACAATCTCCACTATCTCATTAAAATAGAGATAATCTATTTCATGTTCTATTAACTACACTATCATTTGTTACCACTTTTGGGGAGTCTTGAAAATATCTAGAAATGAACTGGAAGTTATAGTGGCTTCTTGAAAACAAGGAATGGTCTATTTCCACATTCCTGAATGTGGTTAAAGACCTGACTGGGAAGCACACATCTGCAGGAATAGCAGACAGAACGGCAGCTGCCTGCATGGGCTTGGGGGAGTTGCTATTTTAAAGCAACCAGAGTGACACAAGAGGAAGACTGGCTTACTTCATAACTAAACATCAATGTCAGAAAATAAAACTTCAAATAATAAATGGGAAACTGGGTGTGTATATTTGTTAAACAAATGTTCTTAATATTTAAAGTATTCTAAAACTGTAAGAAAAATTCAAACCAACCTATAGGAAAACGGCCAAATTTACCAAAGAAATGCAATGGCCAATAAGCATGTATTAAAACTTTGATCTCGGTAATAATTAGTGTTATACAATGCTCATGGAGGAGCCACCATGTTCTCTTGTCACAGTGGGAGAACACCATGCACAGCTGGAGGGGCAGGATCCCCTTCCTTACAGAGGACCTTTGTCCCACATCTTCATGTGCAGGAATTAACCTAACAGGCCTGTCAGCGGGGTGATAGTAAATGCTTTACAGCAGGCTCTGAGGACAAGTTTGTCTCTGTGTAGAATTTGCCAATTTCTGTGGTCTAAATATTCATTTCACGATTGATTCAAAGTGCCACATGAGGGATGGAGGCATGGCTCAGCAGAGCACTGCCATAGGACCCAAGTTTGATTCCCAGAACCCATGTGGTAGCTCACTGTATCTCCAACCCCTCTTATGGTTCCACAGGTACCAGGCATGCATGTGGTACACAGCTATACACGCAGGCAAAACATGCACACACATAAATCAAAAAAATCAAAGTACCACATGATGTCTCAGATGCCAAGAGCTCCCTCCGTGTTATGTAAAATTAGTACCACAGAGATAAATCACACCACAGGCATAAAAAGATAGGGTGACGAACAGGAAACAACAAGTTTGGGATAACACTATCTTTCTATTTCCTTACTTTTCAAATGATGTGGGGGAGCTGTGTGCACAAGAGTGCAGGTGTCCGAGGAGCACAGAGACATCAGCTTCCCTGAAGCTGACACGTATGGGGTCCCTGTGCTGGGAACCAAAACCCACTCCTCGGAGAGAAGTAAGCACTCTCAACTGCTGAGTCCTTTCTCCAGCCCCACACCATCCTTTTAAACAGGAAACCATTTTCCATGTGCTCACATAGTGTAAGTCTTATCGATGGCTGTGCTTAGCAGCTGGCCACAGAGCTTGTGAGTGTGCCTCAGTCTGTCCTCTGGAGCCAGCACACTCTAGCTCTGCCTCATGTCCACCCAGGGTCCACCCATGCCAACTGGCAAAGTTAGTGAGTGGTAGTAAATATGACCACCTGGGCCCTTCCTCCCCCTCACTGCCCCACCTTTACCCCCAGGGTGTCTTCCTCTAGTCACCCTCCTGTTTGACTATGATGTCCAAGGGATGGGGACATCTGTTGGGGATATCTGTCGGGGGTGTTGATGCCCAGTGTGAGTGACTTGAACTCTGTGACTTTTTTTGAGCTAAGACTGGTTGGGAAGTTCTGGTCAGGAATTCTGGCTTCTCACTGTCTGGTATTCAAACGGTCCTTTTCCTGTTTAGTTACTTGTGGTTAATTAACTTACCGGCTAATTAACCTCTCTACGCCTTGTTCCCTCACCTCTCCACAGGAAAAACAGTCCTTCCTGGATTTCCCATGATGACCTGCTCCACTATTAGGCGCAGTGAGCAGTTTGACACCTGGCAGTTGCTCAATACATTATACATATATGGAGTAATACCAATACTTTATTTTTACAATTTTGTGATGAAGTGATTTGGGGTGTCAAAGGACAGTTTAGAGAGGTACCTCTGAGACTAACTTCCGTTCCTGGTGGCATTTCTTCCTGAATACAAAGGACGTGCCTTTTTCCTCTGGAGCCGCACTAACCCAAACTAGTACAGCAACCATATGGCACGAGGACCATGCTGTGAGACAGGCAGTCTCCAGACAGTGAGGACCTGCAGGTGACAGGATTAAAGGCTAATGAGGTATCAAGTGCTCCACCTTATGGGCAGGCTCACAGTGCTCCCCGTTATAGACAGGCTCACAGTGCTCCCCGTTATAGACAGGCTCACAGTGCTCCCCCTTATAGACAGGCTCACAGTGCTCCCCCTTATAGACAGGCTCACAGTGCTCCTCCTTATAGACAGGCTCACAGTGCTCCCCGTTATAGACAGGCTCACAGTGCTCCCTCTTATAGACAGGCTCACAGTGCTCCCCCTTATAGACAGAAACCCTTTTCTCCTTTTTATTTCTGCTCCTCTCTGTTGTCTTTTTTCTCTTTCCCCTCCCCTTCCTCCGTTCCTCCCTCCCTGCCTTCCTCTCTGCCTGCCTCCCTCCCTTCTTTCCTCCCTCCCTGTCTCTCCTCTTTCCTCTTATTCTTTCTTTTTCTTTCTCTCTCAAACATCTCTATTCCTAGACCTGGAAGCTTCCTACTTCCAGGCCTTGGATGTTATTTTAGAATATCTTAAGCCTCCGTTCCTTCAGCGTTTTCACTGCTGCTGATTTTTTGTTTAGACTGTTCAGAATGACAACAACTTAGAATGAGATTAGGAGTAACTCGATCCAGAAAAAAAGTTGGCCCTGTCACTTCAGACAGTCATTTGGCTCCCAGTCTAAATCTGTTCTGAATGGTGGGAATGACAGTCCTAGCAGCCCCGGTGCTGTGAGGATGCCCTGTGGGTAAGCCCCGTGCAATCACTGAAGCATCGTGTGCGATCGATGTAGAACTGACTTGGCTCTCTGACAGGCCATCTCCAGTCAGGATCTTTCCCTGCCTGCCCTAGGCATGGGCAGCTGCTTCTCACTCTGGCTGAGTCAGAGGGGTGCCCTTCAGACCGGAAGCAGCTTTCATGTTTCTCTGCTTACCCCCCTCCTCACCCCGCTGTTACTATCCCATTCATTCTCCTAACTTAACTGCTTCCTAGTTAAAAAAAAAAAAGCTGCTTGTTACATAAAAGTATAATCTTTGATCTTTCAGGGCTCCATGTATTTGCCAGGCAGTACAGTCAAAGAAATCGCCACAAACCCCGAAGAAGCTGGGAAATTTGTCTTTGAAGTTACTCCAGGTAGGTACCCTGCATTTCCATTCCACACCTAGAAGTCAAGGTTATGGTCCATCATCCAACCATGTTATGAACTCACAGTGGCCTTTCATATAGTTGAGGAACTTATCCCAGGTGACTAGCTAGCATCAAGGGCTTTAGAGCCACCCAGGACAAACGGGGCCCATTGGTGCAATCTCAGGAGCGTTCCAGGAGTCTGGCTGGATACAGGAGCTGTAGCATGAGGCTCTGGGACCTCCCTGTGAGCAATCATCATCCATGCTCACACACTGCAGAGTACTACAGCTGAGATAGGCTCTGAGCGGTGGGGTCTCCACTTGAATGAGGTGTAGTGATCAAGTGACAGTGGTCGTATGTGTTCCAATAGGACCAAACGAGAAATGCAAGTTTTAGCTTTTGAGAACTTTAAACATGCCAGGCGCTGCATGTCCAGTGTGCACACATGGGCTGTATGCTGGAAGGTACCTGTTCTGATTGAAGGACATATTAGGAGCAAAGGGAATTTGGCACATACCCTGGACCAGACACCTTGGGGCTGTTTTTTCTTCCTCCCTGTCTCTTGCTCTGAGACAGCCATAGCCCTTCTAGGAAAGCTGGCACTGCCAGGCTGTCTGGTTGCCTTGATCCCAGCAGGGAAGGCCACGAGGTCCTTTCTTTTAGATCTTTCCTTGCTCACATGGGTGGAGAAGGCAGCGTGGCGAAGGAGAAAAGTGCCCTGCCCACAGCCAACCTGCCCACACCCAGATCCTGGCCGTGCCTGTCACTGCACAGCAGCTCGTCTAGCTTCTCCCTGACTCTCTGGTTTACCTGTCACGAGGACAAAGATGACAGAGAGTGTTAAGTGGAGATGACTGAATGATACGTTTGGTTTGATGCCTCGTATATAGTACATGCCGTGCAAATGTTTGATGCTGGGCACATCTAGCGGGAATTGTGATGCAGAGAAAAATCCTGGCTGTTTCTTTACACCAAAGAAAAGGAAAGATTAAATCCAGGTGGTTTTCATGGGTTCTCTCTTGCATTCTAATCTCCTCTTCCTGCCATTCCAGCCACTCCCCCTACGTAGGAAAACCCCACCCCTCTCCCTCCTGAGCTGTTTAGTCTGTAGGATCTTTCTCTCCTGATGCAACTCCTGAAATACAACCACTCTCAATAGTGTGTGTCCCAACGGCTGCATTTTCTACCCACAAAGTTCCGTGGAAGGCTCCGGTTGAAGATGCATTGTCAGTTCTCCACATAAACACCTAGAAGGACCGCTCTGCGGGAGGGAAGGGGAGAGCCCATCCTCAATCTCCACCTTGTCCCTGTATACTGCCTCCTGCAGGGGTGCCTAGGTCCTCACTCCTCTCTGCCCCTCCATCCCTTCCTCTCCCTTCCTCCCTTCCCCTCTCTCCCTCTCTCTACATCTCTCTCTCCCTCTCCCTTCCTCCTTTTCTTACTCTCTCTGCCTCTCCCTCTCCTCTCTCTCTGCCTCCCTCCCTTCCCTCTCTATCTGCTTCTCTCTTTCCCTCCCCATCTCTCTCTCTTGCCATCTCTCAGCCTCTCTGTCTTTCCTTCTGTCTCTGTCTATTCCTGTCCCAGTATCTTCCTCTACCTGAACCCCTCATACAGCCAAATGATCACATAGCAATCCCAAACTTGGAACCTCCATTCCTGTAGCACTGCTGTTTTCAATGCTCCTTCCAGTCTGGACTGAGATATGTAAAATTTTCAGTTCATCTCTTTGTCCTCCTCTTGCAGAAGGTCATGCTGCTGTAAGAAACAGGATCTCTAATCCAGCAGTCTCTAGAGGCCCCTAGTGTCAGGGGCACACATAGAGTGTAGTTGTACCTTTGATTTTGGTTTACAGCAGGCAGCTGTTGAGGATGAGCATCCCTCATTCCCCTGTCCTTTAGCTTGAGCACAGGTGTGGGGGCTGTTCCTTCTGTTGTATAACACATCTCACTCAGCCTTCATACATGGCGCCTCAGGATGTGCTGCCATTTGCCAACAACATCTGTTGAACATCTGCCAAGAGCCAGTGAGGTTGCAGGGCCTGTGGTCAGCAAAGAACAGAAACAGCCACACACTACCTAACATCCAGCCACATACCAAATAGCACGGTGAACTGCACAATTTTCCCGATGGGACAAAAAATTAAGGCAAAGAGAACACATGTTCTGACCGAGGTAGGATGGAAGTATTTGCTTTGTCACTGATAGTGGAGCAGAGAGAGGATGTGTCACTGAGAACGTGGAACTGGGGTGAACTTATGAAGACGCCAACAGAGATAGCTAAGTGTTCACCTGGAGGAAGCCTTTCCAAGGACAGGGATGGCCAGTGCAAGGTCCCTAAGCTCCCATGTGTCAGCTAATTCCAAGTAGACACATGAGGTCAGGTGACTTGGCTGCAGAAGTGGGTAGGTTTGACAGAGCACTTCTTGGCAATTATAGAAATTGAGCTTCTGTGCTAGAAGGATGGCTAGCCACTGGGAAGGTCTAGGTACAGTGGCATGACAGGGCTCACGGTTAAAATTCATGTGAGTTGAGAATAATATGTAAGTTATAGGGCCGAGGACAGAGCAGAGCACCAGTAAGGAGGTTTGTGCAGTGAGACATCAGAGGCAGTGACTGAAGGAAGCATTTCCCAAGGACCCCCAAGAACCGGTAAACCAAGAAGATGTCTTTTGACAGTGCAGCAGACTGAAGTGTGTTTGTGGCAAAGAAGAACAGCAGATAGATTCTGCCCAGCAGGACTTCCACAGGGAGGAAGAGAACAGCAGCCTTGCTTGGTGTTTGGCTGGGCCTCATTGGGTAGAGACCTGGCATCTCTGGGTTTTATTCTTAATAACTCTACGCTGGTAACTGCACAACTCCCCACCCCATTTCCAAGGGACCCTGTGGTTACTCAGGTAGTTTTTGGTTTTCTCCTGAGCATCTTTTCCTTCCAATTCTACCTCTGGAGATAACCACAGGAAAGGCTCTGTGGAGAAGAGACAATGACAAGCTGGGTTAGAATCAGCTCATCTCAAATGGTGAACGACACTTGGCATCCTTAGCTAAGTGGAGGAGGCCAGAAGCAAAGGGGTTGGAAAGCTGGTTTCAGCAGGAGAATCCAGGGCTGGGCCCCTAGGACAGATGTAGTGGGCTTTTTTGAAATGATATGGTATTGTAGGAAGAGCGGGTTTCAACAGCCTCCTGTAACTGAGGGGATTTCTGTGGGTTTGTCCCTTCTAACACCTTTACCACCAACACCTTCACCAACTAAAAAAAAATCTGTATCTGCAGATTTCTGCCTGTGAGGAGGTATAGGGAGACGTCAGGTTCCTTCTCTCCCTCATTTCTTCCTTTGTCACTTTCCTTCATTTTTGTCCCTTCCTGCCACCTCTCTCCTCTTTGTCTTTTCCATCATAGTCTGCTCATTTGATACATTTAAGCTCTACTCAAGTTTAAAGTGAAGTGTAAATGAGGTCCTGTCAGTCTCCATGAGCCCTGTAACTAAGTATTGGAAGCCCACCTTCTGAGAGGTTCTGTGTGGTCCGAGCATCTGGTGACAGGAGACGCCAGTTCTATGAGACAGGCACTCTAGTGCCCTTTTTGCCTCTTGCCTGGGGTTTTTGTTCCTTTCTAGATCTCCACAGCTGAGCTGAGGCTGTCTTGGGAAGCATCCACTGTGGGTATGGGGACCATAGGTCTCCCTGAAGGCCTAACTGAATGCTGCAGTTGCTTTTCCTGTCAGTAGCAAATGGCTTTTGACCTCTGTGGAAGCTGTTCTCTGCCAAAGCCAGGGTGACTGAAAGCCCTATTTTCAGTGACTTGTCAATAGAAATATGTCTTTGGCAAAAGCCATAAAAGTGGTTCGAGATCCAGGACCACTGAGCAAGGTTAGACAACAGGATTACTGTCCATGCTTCACTGAACTAAGAGAGCAATCAGGTTCAGCTTTTGCCCCTCCCCCTGGCTGTGGCTCCTCCCACTCTACAACCTGCATCTCTTTCCTCTAGCCTCAAGTGACCAGAACCGCACAGGACAAGATTCCTATGTCCTCATGGCCAGCTCCCAGGTAGAGATGGAGGAGTGGGTTAAGTTCCTCAGGAGAGTTGCTGGCACGCCCTCTGGAGGTAAGAACTCTCACAACCCTTTCTGAGCAGGCCTCTGGGGAGAAGGAGGAAGCAGGCTTGAGGGACCACCTCTCTATGCAGTGTTCAGAGGGGAGAGATCAGAGTCCCCCAGGGGCCATTGGCCAGGGCCTCTGCTGAGCTTGAGGAAAAGATGTTTCCACATATCTAGCTATCCTCCTAGCTCACCTCAAAAGGCCAACTCCAGATCAAATGGAACAATAGTGGACTGTGACACCCCAAAGTAGGGCTTTCTCCATTTTGGACAAAGTACACTCTTTGAGATGAACAGCTTGGACTAGCTGCTCTGGGTCCCTGGTGGCGTTAACTCTTACTGCACCATGGGTATGTCCATTGTGTCCCCAAAAGGGCTGATGACATGATTTGCAACCAAGGCTGGTCAGGACAGAAGGGCAGCTGCCCTCTGGGGAGGTAGGAGGGGTCTCTGCTGGTCTTACAGATGTGTGGCAAGTTCTGCATTTAGGCCTTTCTAGGATGTATGGTGTTTGAGCAGTTTAGCAGTGTTTTCACACTTGGCAATGGCCTGACTGCAAATGACAAACAACAAAAACCTGATGCAGAGCGTCTGTGAAGTCAACACGTGTGAATTTAGCGCGTTCTCTTCATTTTATAAAAACATAAGACAGCTCAAATGGATATGTTCGCAAAAATACTGCTTTCCAAACATTATAGAGAATAAACTACTTGTGTTGACTCCAGGAAAACTATAAATATGTAATTAATTATTGATGACATCTCTTATTTTAGAGCTCATTTATGGGAGCATTCATGGTTAAATATTGATTTGATTTCCCAACAATTCCTTTCAGAAATTATAAGAACACCAAAATAATTTTATGTGAAGTGGAAAAAATCAGTCATTTGAATTATTTTAATGCTTCTTTGTCCCAGCCAGGGCTGCATGTACATTTTTTTTTCCTGAAAGATAAATGTAGAATGTATAAAATTTTATATGCCTTATAACTTAGTTATTCTATGTTACTATAAAATCTTTTAAATGTTAATTTTTATTATTTGTGTGTGTGTGTGTGTGTGTGTGTGTGTGTCTGTGTATGCATATATATGTGGTGCTTGTGGAGGCCAGAAAAGGGTATCAGATCTCCAGGAGCCATAGCTACAGGCAGTGGGCTCCCCATGGATGCTGAATCCATACTCTCACGGTCTGCAAGAACAATTGCCTTCTTAACTGCTGAGCCATCCCCCTCATCTCCATCATAGGATCTTATTGAGTCATTCCAAGGATTGTCTTAATGCAGAATAGAAGTCATGTCCAGTGATGTTAAGGAACAGAAAGGGTTGCTGGGTAGATACACTGAGGACAGGGACTGCGATGGGCCTCACAGGGTCAGGAACTGAGAAGTGGAATTCGTATCCATTTCTCCTGGGCCCATTGATTTTTCCTTGCACATCTGCTTGTTTTTGGATCAGCCAGCAGCACCTCTTGCCCATACTTGTCCTACATATGTTTCTAAACCAGCCAACTTCTCTCTGCCTCTCCTCCCGGTGCTAGCTCGACCTCTGCAGCCCCATTATTAACTCCTGAGAAAGAAGCTCCACCTTGCTCAGCTGAGGTCAGGATTCCGCCTGAAGACCTGGATCATGTGGCCCACAAGGGGGGGCTTGGAGAAAGAATCCATTAGAGTAGGAGTACATCTGTCAAGGTGGTAACTAACATTTGCACCAGTGCTGCAGAAAGCTCCCTGGTTTCACTGGCCATTTCCCAAGTCCTAAACACACGCTTTTATTATAATAACTGTGACCAGAGGATTTTTTTCTTTTTCTTTATCATGCAAAAGCTTGATTCTGGGCCTTCTCTGTCTGGAATAGCTTTGCCATGACCTACCTTAAGCCCTGGACTGCAAGGTCAAGAGCCTGCTGACACATCCTTTTCCCACTGAAGGGCTTTGACCATCAGCAGGGGTCATGGGTGTTGTCTAACTTTGCATCTGTTCTGTCTTAAAACTATCTCTGTGCTCTCACTGGGACCTGTGCCTTCTGCCAGCATTGTGAGACTTGTCCCACTGACCTGCTGTGCCCTGTCCTCACACTCAAAGGGGTCCCTTCATCAAGGCTTCAGCCACCACCCTGAGAAGGAAACCGAGTTTAAGTCCTGGGCATGGGGCTGTGTGGAAGTGGGGGTGGGGAGCTAGAGACTGCACCGTGGGCTTGTTTGGGGAACAGTGTTAGTAAGTGAGGACTACACACTAGACCAATGTGACAATGTCACAGAGTAAAAAAAGGGAAACTGACCCTCGGTGTCATTTTCCTGAGACTGAAGAGTTCTGATCTTTCCTCCTGAGCAAAGGTGGCCTCTCTACTTATTGAACAATATAGAGAATAGAGAATCAAAAAGGAATGAGGAACATTTGTCTTGATCAGTCTTTTATAGGAGGCTCAAGGGGAGGATCTCATTTCTGGGATCTTACTGACTCAGGATAGCACACAAAGCTATGGCCATCAGTACCAGTCTATACCTGTGTGTTATTTGCATCATTTTTTTTGGGGGGGGGGGGAGGAGGGTGTTGCTTTCATGGGTCTGCTGCTCTCAGCAAATGGTCCTCAGTCTAGTGACACCAGCTTACATGCACATTTGTTGTTCTGAGTCAGGGGCATGGCTGAGCCTTGAAGGAGAGACAGGTAGCATAGTACCTCAGGAGTCCAAAGTCTCGTAAGACCGATTAGGTTGTTTTTCTTAGAAGTCAGTTGATTCTAAGCAGGCTGGGGAGGCCGTATGTATGTAGAATGAATACATAGTTCTAAGTTATGGCAAAGCCATTACTAATTGGGTACAGGTGAGGTAAAAGTTTGATTTGTGAAGGCGAGTATCGTACAGCATTTCTTAGAAAAGTCATTCCCACGGACCAGGCACAGGTTGCAGACCACAGAACTTCACTGCAGTCCCAGACATCACTCATTGGCTCTTCCCAGGTTAAGGCAGGGAACCTCAGTCCTGCAAGAGTGGATGGTCGCTCCCAGGAGACTGTCCGGAGAGGGGCGGGGCCAGGTCTCTTTGTGTTGCACCATCAGTGAACTGCAACTGGGTCAGTTCAGATGTTCTCCTGAAAACAGTGACATCACCAAGACACATTGCCCTCCTTCCAACCCGAGGGCAGCTCTACGTTTCCCACGTCCACTTCAACCACCTCTCATTACCTTCACTCCTGTGCCTGGTCAAGAAAGACTCGTCCCTGCTCAAACCCCCCCCACTAAACTGCCATATCTGCCCTCTGACACGCTGATGTCACTTTATCAGAGTGATCCTGACAACGGTCATGCCAAGGCCCCTCTGCTCAACCCTTTCTTTCTCTTCCATTCTCAAAGTAAAAGCTAAAAGCTTTATACTGGTTCACAATGCACAATGTTCCCAGAGTGAGTTCTTTGTCCTTGTTTTCTAGACCCTTCTTTCATGCCCATTCCACTCCAGCATCACCTTCTGTACCATCATCAGCCTCTTCACACACCACAGGCATGCTCCTGCCTTAGGGCTCTTGCATATTATGTTCTGATTAGAATCCTCTGCATGGCTTGATCACGTGTATGTGTGTGTGTGTGTATGTGTGTGTGTGTATGTGTGTATGTGTGTGTATATATGTGTGTGTGTGTATGTGTGTGTGTGTGTATGTGTGTGTGTGTGTATTTGTGTGTGTATGTGTGTGTGTATGTGTGTGT
>NW_021604755.1:429412-457836 GCF_004785775.1 Grammomys surdaster | reverse complement strand
TGTGTATGTGTGTGTGTGTGTGTATGTGTGTGTGTGTGTGTTGGTTTTTGTTTGTTTGTTTTTCTTCAAGTTTTTGCTAACAATCACCTCAGTAATTCCCCTCCTGGTTGTTCTGTTTAACATTAGTAGCTTTCTCCATCTACGTCAGCCCTTCCTAGTCTTCTGTTCTTTATTTTCTCTCCAGCATACAAATCCTTTCTAATTTATTAAATTTTTTTTAGTTCATAGTCTTCACTCACTGGGATAAAATCTATATGTCAAGAAGTGTGTGTGTGTGTGTATGTGTGTGTGTGTGTGTGTGTGTATGTGTGTGTGTATGTGTGTATGTGTGTGTGTGTATGTGTGTGTGTGTGTGTGTGTGTGTCTCAGGATTGACATGGTGAGTGGCTTGTGTTAAGTGACCTGGTTAAGGAAGAGGCCCTCCACAGCAGACTTACTCTGGATCACTCTCACAGGCTATTCTGGCCATTAGCTAATAATGCCTAGCCAAGAAAGGGCTCAGTAAAGTGAATTGCTCCTTCTAGAATTATTCTCCACTGAGCGTATCAGCAGCAAGCCTTGCTGAAGTTTCTTTTTGATCCAAAGACACCATTAGAAAATCCAATGAACACATGGAAACTAGCCAGAATGATAGCTGGACGTGAAAAGCTTGGCCTTCCACAGTAGGATGTCCTGACACACCTGTGGCCCACCTGAGTGCCAGCGTTAAAGGGGAGAAGCCACTCTGGGCAGAACTGACACTTCTGTCACCGGAGAGTTTTTCTGCTCCAGGTTTCCTAGCTTCTCAGGTGTCCCTCCTTTCTGACAGATTCTGTAAGGTCCTCATGTCTCCTTAGGGAGCAGCTGCTTGGTGCCTTTCAGTGGATCCTGTTTACAGAGGACCAGCTAGATAGACAGGCCAGAGCAGCCGTACCCTGGAATCTGGGTAATCTCAAAGTCTTGCAAAGTTAAGCAGAAAAAAAGAACAGAAGCATTAACTTCTGACAGCTTATCCCAGGCCACACTTCCAGTGTGTGTGTGTGTGTGTGTGTGTGTGTGTGTCTGTGTGTGTGTGTGTGTGTGTGCCTGCATCCTCCAGACTCTTCTATCAGTATGGAGATCACATCCTCAGGTCTTCGTGGTGGAAACCTGGTTTCTGTGTCCTGGGAACAGGCAGTCCTGGCGGCAGATGGGGGTCTGTGTTGACTGTCCTTCTTTCCCTCTGGATGCTTGCTCAGTGACTTCTGGGTACAGGAGATGTGTGTAAAGTTTCATCCTTCTTTCTTCTGCTCCTGTTTGGAGACAGGGTTCAACTCCTTTGTTTAAGTATCTTTGTGAATTTGCCAAGGCTTAGGCCATGTAAATACCTACTTATTATGAGCCTCAAGGAGTTTTTCTTCCTCTGGCCTTTTGGCTTTTTTGTTTTGTTTTGTTTTACATGCCTCAGAACACGATTTCACAATCCATAGCTCAGCACAACGTGTGGGATGTGCAGTCCTTGCCAGACACTCTTCTTCTGTGTGACCTAGTCTTTCTAGCTAAGCCTGATAATTCTTATTTATTTCTACTAAATATCTTATCTCCCCTTCCCCAGTTCCTAAATATAAGCAAGACACATACTTATTCATTTATTTTAAAACTCTGTATTGATCACATGCCAACACTAGGGAGAGGATCCAGTGGTCTTCCCCAAGGGGGAGGAGAATACAAGCACTCTCTTAAGAAACTCACACTCTACTAAAAGACACAAAAATTAACTTTTAAAGCCCAAAGTTACAATATAAAATTATAACTTTGAAAAACATTATGAAGCTGGGTGTGATTGCTCACACCCGTGACTCCAGTACTTGGGACCCTGAGGCAGGAGGATGCCTGTGAGTTCAAGGCCAGCTTAGGCTACAGAGTGAGTTCCAGGTCAGGCTGGGTTAGAATGAGAACCTGCCCCTCATGAAATAGAAATGAAAATGTATTACAGAAGAAAAATATCTGAAACGAAGTAAATCTTTGTGAAGAAGGTTGAGGAAGGCTTCCCCGGACTAGAAATGATTCACCAAGCCCCAAATAGCCAGGGGAGGTGAAGCTGACAGAGAAGTAGGAGGCAGAATGGTGTCTGTATCGGAGAGAGCAGCAGCTGCAAATGTCTTGAGACAGCAAGGTGAGTGTGGGGGTGGGGTGAGGGGAGCAGGAGAGACAGCTAGTGGTGGTTACTAGGAGCAACGGGAGAAAGTTTCAAGCAAGAAGGTGGTAAAGTCAGATTATACTGAAAAGATCACTGTAGTTGCTGTGTGCATCACAGCCTGGGCTGGAGGCAGCCAGTTACAGAGAAGGCAGCAGTAGAGCAGAAATGAAACTGGAGCTGTCATCCAGGCAAGAGCGGGTGGGTGGCAGCTTGTACAGGAAGGTGGTGGCGGAGCTGGGAGAATCAAACAGGTTTGCACAGCCTCCTAGAGGTGACTATGCCAGGAAGTGGGTGTGAATTCCATGTGGCAGAGACGGTGGTGTCAAAGAGGCGTCCCGTTTCCTGGCTGGGCAATGATGGAGGGATGGATGCTTGGTTGGCAGTGTGAGACTGCCCCGGGCCCTCCCTGGCAAGATTCTCCTTGCCTGGATCTCTGCAAAGGTCTCTAGGGTACTGGGGTAAGCTGCAGGAGATCTGTTCCATCTTCCTGACAGGAGGGGCGGGAGCTGCCTCGCTTCACCCACCAGCCTACCTCTGAGATCATTGTCTCAGAAGACCCTGACTGAGCCATGCATGTCTCTGAAAGCCTTTCCAGGAGAGGGTGGGCTGGCTTCATAAAGGCTAAGTGCCGTTCTGTGTTCCTGCCAGACAGCTTGATATACGGTGCAATGCTGGTAAACGCTTGCGTGTGGGATTTTCTTCCTTTCTCTTTTTCTTTCAGCCCACCTCAGAGCTGTCCCCTGAATGGCGGCTGACAATTAGCTGCTAAGTAAAAGGAGGCACTTATTTTTATTGTGCTCTGACAGCTTTATGTTTACTCTCTGAAAGCCAAGGGAGCCTCTTATGTGTAAAGGTGAGTAGGGAGAGGCGTTGGGAAAGGGCCGGGCAGGTTCTGACACATCCCTAGGATTCTTCCCAGGAGTCAGAACCTGAGCAGCCTTTGCAAGCATGTGCTGATCAGGAAGCCAGAGAGGACAGTTAGCTCTTGCAGTGCAGGAGGAGAGGCCAGACTGGCTCCTCAGAGGCGGAGGGCTCAGCAGCCATGCCTCACGTCCCCAGGATGCCGCACTGGGAACTGGGTTGTGGCTTTCCCACCTTGGCGCTGCTCTTTTGCTGGGACATCAGGAAGAGAGCCCCCAAGCTCCGAAAGAAAGGTATTTCTTTCTTGTTTTTATCATTCTTCCATGATAGGAAGACTTTTCTCGAATGCCCCTTGCTCTCATGTCAGGGTAGGGTAAGCATCTGAGTCTGAGCCCTGGGAAACTGTGATGCTAGCACGGGAGTTGTGGTAGAGTCTGACTGCGGGAGGGACTCAGAGAAGTTCAGAGATGACAGAGGAGAAGCAAGAGGGCACGGCTGAGCTAGCATTTTCAGTTCCCCAAACCTTCAGTGCCCTGGGGTTTGGTAGCCACTCTGAGGAGGGGTCTCTGGGGCTGACCGTGGGAGACAGAAAGGGAACAGTTGGAGCAGTTGTCATCCGTGGGAATGGGATGTCACTGTCCCCAGGCTATTCAGGACAAGGCTCTTCTGTTCAAAGACTTAGGTCTGGGGACTGGAGAAAGGCGGCTGTGGCGTGGGGTGGGGGCTGCTGGTGGAGGTGGTGGTGTGAGAACACTCATGGCACAGTCAGAGCTGGAGCACTGTGGGAAGCACCAGGAGTTCCTGTCCCTGGATCCTCCCTGGACATGGATGATGCTTCAGACATGATTACTGTGACTTTTGGGGGGAAGAGTGCACTGTGGTGTAAAACCCAGAACTTTATGCATGATAGGTAAATGCTCTGAGCTATATTCCCATTCCTTTTAAAAAGTGTGTGTGTGCGCGTGTGCGTGTGTGATCATGTGTGTTGAGTACTTGAACATGGGAACCAGAGATCAACCTTGGGTGTCGTTCCTCTGGAGCCATCCACCTGGTGTTTTGAGATGCTGTTTTTCACACATCTGGAATTCAAGCAGCTTAGGCTGGCTGCCCAGTGAGCCCCAGGACCTGACAGTGTTCACCTCCCTGGGACTAAGACTGATGATCAAGCTCTGGTCCTGCATAGCAAATGCTTTACCCACTGGCCTGTCTCCCCAGCCTCCGTTTTGGTTTCTTATATAAGACCGTGGCCTGACATCCCACTGACTTTTAATAAAAACAGATTAGACTGCTACATAGAGATCCTGGGAGTGGGAGGTTGGGGGAATGTAGTTTTAGGCAAACTCTAAACCCAAGTTCAGCTTCTCAGTCTCCAGCTTCAGGTTAGTTCAATTAAATCAGTCAACAGTCACACCCAAGAATAGCCAGCCCCACAGCCTGTGAAGCTGATTGGCATTTGCCAACTGATTGACATATAGTCTTAGAAAAATTCCTAACCCGCACCCAGTTTTATTTGTTTATTTGTTTGTTTTGAGACAGGGTTTTTCTGTGTAGCCCTGACTGTCCTGGAAACTTGCTCTGTAGACCAGGCTGGCCTTGAACGCAGAGATCTCCCTGCCTCTGCCTCTCAAGTACTAGGATTAAAGGTGTCACCACCCAGCTGGAATGTGATCTTCTTATTTGCAAGTTTTAAATGATAAAGTTAAAAAATAAACCAGTCAATTGCTGTGAAGATTATATTGCTTTTAGCAATCATAACATTTACCACTGCATATGATGATTGTAATTAATAGGTTGAATTTTATTATTGTTAAGACAAAAGCATTTCTTCTGATTGGCTCAGAGTGACAGTGAGCCCCTGCGAATGAATGAATTAGATGTCAATTCATTGTTGCCAAGAGCAGAACTATGGAGCCCAGATGCCCTGAAGGAGTGGGAATTAGCTTTGAGCCACACCTGCTCCACTGTCTTCTTCCTTCACTGGCCTCTGGCTTTTGGTCTTTGGGCTGCCTCTGTTTCTGCCTCCACATCCAGGCTTTCCCCTGTATACCTGGAAGCAAAGGTAAAGATATGGACCCAGAGAACAAGACCAGCACTGTTGGTGCAGTTCAGTGGGCGCTGGGGGGCAGGTGTCAGACTCCAGGGGCTGCTTTGGATGCTACTCTCCTGTGTGGTCTGCAGTGGGAAATAACACAACCTGACCAAAGACAAGCATAGGGTGCTTTGTTTCATGGAAGAAGGGGCACAGTGGCCCTCGTGTTTCAAGGGCACGTGATGAATTCTCCCTGGAGGGAATGACATTGGCCGAGTTCTAAGCTACAGATAGGAAGTTTGGAGACTTCATCCTATAGATGGATTTCAAGGCATGAGTTTCTAAGGCAAGGAGTGTAGACAGGGAAGAGGATGCCTGGCAGAAGCTCAGGCATGAAGGTCAGGGCAAGAGGAAGAAGCAGAGGAGGAGGGTGAGAACAGACAACAATATGAATGAGGAACCAGAGAGAGTAGTTCCGGGAGCCACGAGAAAGCTTGCAAGAGGCGGGGGTGTGTGACTTCCTGTGCCCCAGCTGCTGATTGAGCAGCAAGGGGACCTCTAGAAACTTAATTCCTCAGTTTAAAAAAAAATGTAAAGGCCATTGGTCTCCTTGACATGCGGGAGCTGGGAGAAATGCTGACCAGAGGGGTAGTAAGGAGAGTGGGAAGCTGGGAGACAGCAGGTGGAATGTTCCTGAGGACTAAGGCAGCCTCGGTGCCCGGAGATAAAAATAGAAGGTGAACCAGACGGGCTGTCTGTCTCTGAGACACTCACAGCCCAGTGGAAGAGTGCTGTTTAAATAAATCATCAAGAAACTACATAAGAGGTGATAAAAGAATGGCTTTCATGGGAGGTCTGTGGACTCAGAGAGGACTCCGTATTCTCTCTAAAGACATCCAAATACAGGCGGACTGGGTGTACAGGAGTGTACGGGGCAGGGCATCAGCTTGAGAGTTTTTAAGCACAAGGGTGCTTTTTATTCTAATAAATGATTTTGTAAACTCAGCAGAAGAAATTTGCAAGAAACCCAGTTGTCCCTCCCTCCAGGTTGTAATAATACAGGCAGTGGCCATGAGGATAGAGCAGATTACAGTATTTTGGGCTGAGGCGGTCTATTTGGAGGGAGAGCGTGTTTAGGGATAACTCCAATGTGATGCTCTTGGTCTTGCAAATTGGTCCAGTTGGATTAGGTACCTGATGTCAGAGACTTTATGGTCTCATGGCACATGGCACTTCGTTGACTGTCTAAATGCTGAGGGTTGTAAGCAATGCTGTGGGGGAAGCAGGGACTAAAGAGAAAACAGGAGGGGACGGGGATGGAAGAAGACATTGGAATCACTAGTCTACACCCCGACTTAGGGGATGAGAGGAGGGAGGGAGAGTAGGGACAGTTGTAGTAATTACTTATTTTTAGGTGGTACTCAGATGCATGGAGACAGGAAAAAGGGGTGCAGGGGAGCCATCAGCGTGAGAATGAGAATTCTGTAGGCACATGAAGAGGTATTAAAAGACAGGCAACACTGTCAGTATTTAGAGAAGACCAGCAGGCATCTGATCACCCAAGGTAGGATTTTGTCACTGGGAGGGCATCAGAAATCACTGAGAAGTTTTGAGGCAAAGAGTGGAGCTGTGGAAACTAAACTCTGAAGGGTTGAGAGGCTTCAACCTGAATAAACCGAGTGGTCTGTGCAGGAGGGAATGCCCTCCCGAAGGAGACAAATATTTCTTGAGTACAGCAGTGAATGAAAAAGAGGCAAGGATGGCTGCTTCGTGAGACTGAGGTAAAAATTTATTCATAAGCTAGATGCTCTTGACTCTTTGTATCCAAAGAGAAAATTTTATCACACAAAGAGTAAGTCTCGGCAAAGGTGCAAAGGATGGAGCTGACAAGGTCAGAAAGAAGCACGTAGAGGAAGAACACAGAGGAATGGTCCTGCAGAGGAGGAAGGCCGAGAGGAAGGGCCTGGGGAGCAAGCGTAGGTTATTACTTCTCTCCTGAAGAAGTCACTTGACTTCCTGTCTTAGGGTTTTACAGCTGGGAACAGACACCATGACCAAGGCAACTCATGTAAGGACAGCATCTAATTGGGACTGGTTTATAGGTTCAGAGGTTCAGTCCATTATCATCAAGGTGGGAAAATGGCAGTTCCCAGGCAGACATGAAACTGGAGGAACTGAGAGTTCAACATCTAGTCCTAAAGGCAAACAGGAGAAGACTGACTTTCAGACAGCTAGGACGAAGGTCTTAACACCCACACCCACAGTGACATACCTACTCCAACAAGGCCAGACCTACTTCAACAAGACCATACCTCCTAGTGGTGCCTCGCCCTGGTCCAAGCATATTCAAACCATCACAGTTGCCAAGGCAGGGAGGAGGGGGCAGGAAAGTGAGCACAAAGGGAGTGGAGCTTAGAAACAGCAGAGTTTCAGAGCCAAGGTCTCATGAAGACTGGTTATGGCACAATTCTAGGATACGGCACTGTCCCTGTATGAGTTCTTAGTTGCCTGAAAAAGTCAGACATTTGGGTTGTGGGAGCTGACAGTGTAGGGATGTTAGAAGAAAAAGTCATATTGAAAAATGAATATCCTGGTAAGAGCAATGTGAGAGTGGCTGAGAGTGCAGAGGGGACACAGACTGGGCGAGGCCGATGGACACACAGGAAGAGTGGAGAGATGGCTGGTGGATGCTCTTGCTGTTTATCGTGTGGTCCTTTCATTTTCATAATGGGAAATTGGCTAACTGGAGGCAATGACAAGGTCTTTGTGCCCCTTGTCATTCCACATGGCTGCTGTCAACCCTGATGACTGTTAGGAGGGAAACTAGATTACTTTCCATGAGAGAGATGACTGCTAGCATTTCAACCAAAGAAATGCCAAAATAACCATGAGCTATTGGGAAACACTTGGTTATAGATATTAACCTACCAAGTAATTCAGCAAAATCTGTTGGCCATCCTCCTTGTCCCAGGCCTGCTGGGGGAAGAAAAGAGACCTTCCTGGTGTTTCCAGCCACAGGAACTTATGGTACATGCTCAGACACTGACAGACACAGAAGTTATGATAGCACAACGTGAGTCTGGTGGTATGGGCAGAGAGGAAGAAGAGCACATGGAACGGGAATGTAGTATCTCTGTCTGAAAGCAAGAAGGCCTGGCAGAAACAATGATATTGGAAAAAGCCCAGGAAAGACAAGAATTCCAGGAGACAGGGAAGGGAGCAGACATGGGAGGGAGAAGAGTTTTTGAGGATATAGGAACTGGAAAGCACCATGTTTTAGGACCATCAGGACGAGGTGCTTTTGAATAAATGTTAGTGGGTCATACAAAATGGCAGATGGGTGTCAGGCCAGCACTGAGATGAACTAAAGTCAAACAGGCAACATCTGGGCAGATTTGGGATTAGAGATGATACTGCCAACTCCCAGCACCAGATGCCACAAGGGCACTGGGGCCAGTAATAGAGAACTGCTGTAGCAATTGAGAAAGAGATGTAAGACCTCAAAACCAGGGTACCGGTGCTCAGACAGACCAGTGGGCTGGAAAGGTAAGCAGTAGAGGGTTTTGAAAATGCAAGCTACTGGAGCAGAGGCTAAGAAGACACCAGGAATCAGGAATCAATACAGATCTTTAGAGATGGAATTCATATTAACTAGTGTCTGGATATAAGACAGCCAGAGAGTCAGGCAGAGAACCAAGAGACTTCACAAAGGACCAACCTCTAGGACAAAGGTTTGGACAATGCTAAAGCCATTGCCTTCTGAACTTGAAGGGTACAGAGGAGTCTGGGAGCCTGCAGGAAATACACGTGGGCAGTGGCTGTCTTCATTTAGATCTAATCTTGTCAGGCAGAGGGGTGGGGAAATTACAGAGCCTGGTGCTGACAGGGCTGAGGTGGAGCTCGCCTACTCTTGCTTTGCTGGAGGCTGTGTAATTTGGAAAAATACTTTTGCAAAGCAATTTACATACCTTTGGGTCAAACCACTTGACCCCCCAGTTCAACACGCAGAAAATTGCCCTAAGAAAATAGTTTGACAGCATGAAATATCTGCACTCATCTATCCAAACACTAATTAATTAATTCAACAATAATCAGATATTATGCCTGTGGGTGTAGACATTCCAGTGAGTGTGCTTGCTGTAGCCATGCCTTTGATAGTAGAGCAAACAACCTGAGTTCTAAGAGATCCCATAAAGGCGTAATTCAGTATGAGATAACCTAGCCATGGGCTCTTGTCCTTCGATGCTCCATGATGCCAGCAGAATTCAGTTCTTGATTTTTTTCTGTGCCACCTTTAAAGAGTTTAGAATAATGGCATTAAACAAGACCCAAGAGACGAATCAATTGTGTTTTCTGATCTATCTCTTGGGGCTGTTTTCTTCCAGTCTCCATTTTTGACCCATATTTTCACATATTTGAGATACCACCCAGCCTCTTCTGAGCGTCGTGTGCCAGCAAGCTTGTCAGTGCCCTGCTTTACCTTTGCTCATTCATTTCATCTTGACAGACACTCTGAAGTGACAATCACTTCACTGTCAACCACTCCAAGCCTTGGAGGCATTGGTAAACTTGCCAGATCAGTAGCTGGGGCAGGGCATATCCAGAAGCCATGCCCAGGCAGTGAGGCCCTGGGATGCAGTGGACAGTCTGTCATAGCATAATGGAAATAATATGCTTTCTCAGCGAGAGGTCAATCCACACACCCCGAGATGAAGGAGAGCTCTTTGATATGCATGGCTGACTCTCTCTATATATATATCTCTATCTCTCTATCTCTATCTATCTATCTATCTATCTATCTATCTATCTATCTATCTATCTATCTATCTATCTATTGTGACTAAGAGTCGACCCCCCAACAGAAGGTTTTAGTAGCTTATATACATCTTAGGCTTACGCATTTGGCACTCGCTGCCATCCTTAAATCTCTTTCAGGTCTCAACCCCAGGTTACACTTCAAATAATTCAAACAGAGGCAGGAGACTGCAAGTCGGGCCGCTTAGCAGATAAGAGATTTATACAACAAAGATATTACATATTGCCAGAATTATTTTAAGCACACCGCTGTTGTTCTTTCTCAGATAGTTGCTACCCAGGGTCATCTTGCTCACCTGGCAGAATTATGTTTTTCCTGATCAAAGCACAGGGTACTTAATGGCAGTCCAGGGTTTAATGATGTGTAACTGCCCTGCCCACCTCGAGTGGCCCCTTAGAGGTACATCGTATCACTGACCCACTGCTGTGAAGAGACGACATGACCACTGCCACTCTTATAAAAGAAAGTATTTAATTGGGGTTGCTTACAGTTTCATAAATTTAGCCCATTGTCATGAAGGTGTGGGGAGCATGGTACCATGGAGGCAGGCATGGTGCTGGAGAAGTATCCAACAGATCTATACTGGGATCTGTAGGCAGCAGGAAGAGTAAGCCACTGGGCCTGACTTGGGCATTTGAAACCTCAAAGTCCACTCACTCCCAGTGACACAATTCCAACCAGCCACGCCCCCTAATCTTTTCAAATAGTGCCGCTCTCTGCTAACAAAGCATTCAAATCTACGAACATATGAGGGGTCTTCTCTCTCAAACCCCCATAGAGCCTAATGGCTGATCAATTCTAATGGATAAACATTTATATCCTAGCACCCTAACCCTAAATGTCACCTATCTCTAACACGCCTGGTTAGCATACTACTTATTTGAGGGGTATTTTGGAGACAATGCTCTTATATCTAAATTGTACCTGTGTGACTGAATGTCTCCTAAGCAAACCTATCAGTAAGCCCTTTATAATACCATTTCTATCCCTTTGAGTTTCTGCTCCATCAATGATGCTCCCCACAAAAGCCATAGACTCTCTAACAAAATCCCCAGTGCCAGGCATAGAAACCTCCCTTTGAGCTATTGGTCAGGACAGTGGAAAAGACTCCCCAAATACAAGCTATTGCACTGTTCTTGGTTTCCTCCCAAGAGTTAAAATCCTATTGCTGAAGATACCACACTGAATAGACAGAAGACTTAGAAGAGTTGGGCTGGAACTGACTTGGAAGCTCTTCCCTGAGGACTGGCTTTCTTAGTACCAAAAGGTGTTGTGCAACCTACCAAAGGAGGAAAGTAATCAATAGTTCTGCCCAACTGTGAAGCCACAGCAGTGAGCAGAATGGCAAGACATCCCCAAGGGGGCAATGATGGCCCTTATATTTTGGGGGCAACTAACAGTTGTCTAATTGGATTGAAGACCTACTCAATAGGAAGGAATGCATACCTGATACTATAAAGCTAGCCAACTACTGATGGCCAATGAGGTATTGGACCCTAGAGGAAAGCCAACCACAGCCCTTTCCTAAGCCTGTACAATTTCTAACTGCATCCTAAATACTTATCTAAGAAGCTTCTTTTTGCAGCCATTGGAGATCATTACAGAAGTCCACATCTGTTCCAAAATTCAGAGAACAATTGAGCCTGTGTTGCCCAACCCCAATCTAGAATACAACTCTGAAGCTCTGGGAATGTGGCGAAAGAGGGGGCCAAAGATTGTAAGTGCTGGAGAACTGGAGCTCTGCTGGGAGAAAGTGTCTGCTGTATATGACAGGGGCTGTGTACCCATGAAAGCTCAAAAATATGGTCAAATAAACATGAATGATGACAGCACCAGCTGACATGCCAATGTCGAGGAAATCTCACAAGAATCTGCCTCTAGATGAAGAGCTACTGGCAACCAGTCAACAGCCAATGAGAGAGAGGGAGAATCAGTTTTCCCAGGAACACGCACCCTGATAGGTTCTGCAATCTCAAGTGGTCAGCCCTAAACACATACACGGAGCAATACTAATGGATTTAGTCAGATGTGTTTGTGTGTGTGTGTGTGTGTGTGTGCAGGCATGTACACATGCGAGTGTGCATGTATGTCTGAAACAATAAAGAGGAAAAGGCCATGGATTCAAGGGAGGGGCGGGGCACATGGAGAGAGTTGGAGGTGGAAGAGTGGGGGTAGAAATGATGTAAATACAGTATTCATGTATGAAATTCTCAAACGTTAAATGAAAACAAATTTTTCAAAGAAAAAAGAGTCTGCAGAAATTCCTTAGTGGTTAAGAGCTCTGAATACTCTTCCAGAGGAACTCTTGGATTTGATTCCCAGCACACACAAGGCAGTTCACAACCACCTGTAACTTGGGTCCCATCTGGCCTCCAAGGACATTCATGCATGTGGTGCCCCGACATACATGCAGAAAAACGTCCATATATGTAAAATAGTAATAGTGATGATGACAATAATAATTAATAATAATGACGATTTTTAAAAAACAGCAAATGTGCAAAGCCCCTGACCACCCACAGATTCAACGAAGGTCCGAATAACTCAAGGTCTCCGTATTTCTTCTCCCCAGCGGTGTTTGGCCAGCGTCTGGATGAGACTGTGGCCTACGAGCAGAAGTTTGGCCCTCACCTGGTGCCCATCCTGGTGGAGAAGTGCGCTGAGTTCATCCTGGAGCATGGTGTGAGTGAAGAGGGCATCTTCCGCTTGCCCGGGCAGGACAACCTAGTGAAGCAGCTGAGAGATGCTTTCGATGCAGGGGAGCGACCTTCCTTTGACAGGTATGCTGTCCTTATGGGTGTCTGTTCTGTCTGCCTTTGTCCAGTGGCAGAGACTGGGGCAAAAGGACCTAGTGGAGCCAGGGAACCTTCACAGGGGATTCAGAAGCTGCAGATCACAGTAGAATGAGGAGTCTGTTCTGCTTGCCACTGTGGGGTTGGGGGCCTGAGCACAGTTAGAAGAGAGTGCAGATGATTTATATGAGGGTATGTTCGGGCAGATTCAAGTGATGCTTAGGATGTGAGGGAAGGGGCATGCAGGTCATGGGGGGAAGCTGAGGCGTTGTCGAAGAACATCCTTGTCATGCAGGCTAGAATCATGAAGAACAGTGCTAGCTACATATAAACATGTGAGGGAGGATCACCACATCTGTGTCTTCTCCAGCATTCCAGTGTGGCTAGAACTAGTAATTCTCATATGTGATTCTAAACTCAGCTCTGAGCCTTCTGACTGCAGTACACACACACACAAACACACACACACACACACACACACACACACACGCACACACATGGCAACCTAGAATTCATTCTTACCCTCATCAAAGGTTTCCAGTCCTATTTGGAGCATAGCTGGTGTGGTGACACTTCTCACAGTTCATCTTCTTCTCCAGGCGCCCAGCAAGTATGTCTTCTGCCACGCTTAGCTGGTACAGCCCCACCACACACTGCATGCTCTGTTGACTGTGCAGTACCTAGCTCCCTGCACACACTTGTACTGCTGGCTTAAGACCAACCACTCTTTCCAAATTAGCAGCTCATCAAACAAGATTTGGTACAATGGGCCTGAATGCTGCCCAGTTTACAGATGTTGAAATCCCCTGGAGTTACTGAGTACAGAGGGGAAAGTTATGGAGGTTGAGTCATTCTTGTGCAGGAGTCTCATGCTCTTCCCTTTCGGCCTCGCTCTGTTCACCAGCGCAGCCCATCTTTCTTTGTTTTATACTGAAGCATCTCTGAGGCCATCTGTTTCTCTCCATGCCCACTCTGCCATGGTCTTAGTTTGATCCACTGTAGGACTATCTCTCCTGCCCTTAGTATACCCTAGGTTAATTTCTCATGTAGCTTATGCAAACAGCAGTATAGTTGTTAGCATTGGAACTGCAGCAAGTTATGGGTCCTTTTAACAGCGCAGTCTGTTACATGTTATAAGCAGGTACCTATTCCAGTATGCTCACTGTCACTGTATCCAGTTTTCTTCCTAATTTTTAATTATATTGAAGTTGATCAAAAGATGCATGTAGATTATTGCTTGGAAAGTAAAGTCCATTATCCAAAAGGAAAGACACTATTGCTAAAATTTCCCAAATGACTGCTTCGATGCCAGCTTAAACTCAGCCAGGTTGGTGTGGGTGGTGGCACTGTGGCCTTTAATTCCCATGAAACTCAGAGTTTAGAAGGAGGAAGAACACACACACACACACACACACACAGAGAGAGAGAGAGAGAGAGAGAGAGAGACAGAGACAGAGACAGAGACAGAGACAGACAGAGACAGACAGAGACAGACAGAGAAACAGAGAGACAGGGACAGAGAGTCCTTCTATGGCCAACTCCTGGGTCCATATGCCACTGAGTGGACAAATCTTATTTGGAGAAGAATGTAGAATTCTTTTTGTTCTTGTCATTTAGCTAACTTCCAATATATTTAGGGCCAAGTTTTCTTCAAAGCGTATGTCCCAGCACCTATAGATGACCATGGCTTAGCAGGCTTTTGCCACAGGCATAGCTGTGTGATAAACTAAACTTTTCCTATAGTTTTAGCTCTTCTGAACCCTAACCATAATTTTGTATCCATCAATGAGATAGAGAAGGAGTTGTAAGGCCAAGAAGCCTCTGCCTGGCATCCCGACCATAGGGCCAGAGGGCACCACCTCGATCTTCTACAAGGCCAGACACTTGGTTCCATCCAATGGTCTGCTGCTGTTATTTTCACCTGAGCAGAAGCATGGGGCTCTTGCTTAGTGAGATTCTAGCTCAGATGTGCATGGTTCTCACCAAATAGGGGAGGGCAAATGCAAAAGCCTCCTTGTAGGGCTAGGGCGGTAGGTCTGTGGTTAAAGAACTTCCCACACAAGAAAAGATGAGGGTGCAATTCAGATCCTCAGCAATAATGGAAGGTGAACATTATTGTCTGTAACTCCACTCCTTCAGAGGCTGGGACAGGAGAATCCCCCAGAGCAAGCTGGACAGCTAGATTGGACAAATCTCTGAGCTTTGGGGTTCAAGTGAAGGATCATAACTCAGTATACATAAGGTGGGAAGAAATGAAAGAAGGCACTCACGTCGATTTCTGGCCTCCACAGAAACATGCATACTCATGTATGTGCACCCACATGCATGTGAACATGCATAAACACACACATCACACAAATACACATACAAAAACAGTTGTTAAAAAGTCCTTGTCAGGTTTTACTTGGCTTGGATGCCTCCTGGTCGCAGCACTGATGTACCCCCCATCCCTGTGCCTCTCTGTGATAACAGACAGGCAGGCTACATAGCATATATTAGGCTCCCTGGCAACCTGGCAGGGCCAGCTAAGATGGCCTAGGACTCAGAATGGACAAAGAAAGTCCTTACGGTTGATCCTTTAGTTTGGAGGGATGGTCAGCTCAGGAGAATGATCCTGGAGACTTAGACCCTAAGGGCGACCCTGGAGTCAGGAATAACACAGTGGGTGACCCCCATACAGAGAAATCAGCACCAGTTCATCGTGTTAGTGCTAAAAATGACGACTAGAGATAACTGAGACGTCAGAGAAGAGGGCTCGATGTGGTCTGGTGGAACTCGAGAATTCCCCAGGAAAATGGACATTGATGATGAGACCCAATAAACCAGAATGAGCAGTTAGCCAAGCTAAGCTCAGGCACTGCTAGCATCAACCTTGTCAAAATTAATTGGACTTTCTAATAATATAATATAATATAATATAATATAATATAATATAATATAATATAATATAATATAATCTTCAAACTACCCTTGTTGTGTCTGTTGTGGCTATAATTCCTTTCTCTTTTCCTTTCTTTTTTCTTTTTTTCTCTTCTTTCTTCTTTCTTTCTTTCCTCTTTTCTTTCTTTCTTCTCTCTCTCTCTCTCTCTCTCTCTCTCTCTCTCTCTCCCTCTCTCTCTCTCTATCTTGATCTCTTTTGAGACAGAATTTCTCTGTGTAGCCCTGGCTGTCCTGGAACTCATTCTGTAGACTAGGCTGGCCTCAAACTCAGATCCACCCCTGCTCGGTTCCCCAGTGCTGGAAGTAAAGGTGTGAACTGCCAGCAGCCTCCCTTTCTGTTTCTAATGTTGGATGTCTTTGCCATCTTCAGACTCTTGTGATAAAATGTCTTTTTTTTTGGACAGGTGAAAAGCTAAGAATTTAATGAAGTAAATAAGAATTTTAATTCCTGAAGTACTTGGTTACTTAAATATTAGATAATATTAGACAGTACACCATGCAAAAGAAAAGTTCTCACATAGTTGGATTAAAGTAGAGAAATGAATTAAAATGTATACTCTATCAAGTGGCAATTTGTATAAGAAGAAAGCATCTGGGCAGGTCCGTCTTTCTGGAATGCAAATGCTACAGCTGATAAAACATCTCTTAAAGCTGAGGTTTCTCTTTAAGGGTCTCTTTTTCTTCCTTATCTCTGACGCTGTTTCTTACTGACAATTTTTCATGCCCACTCATCCTATGGGTGTGTTCTGTATGTCGGGGCCATGCTGGCTGTGAATAGGATGGGAAGGGCAGAGATTGGGAATGGTAGTGGCTTTCAGATCCGGAGTGGAAAGAGGGGACCCTGAGGGGTTCATCTGAGATGAAGGATTAGGGTGCAGGAGCTTCATTGGAGATGGGGTAGAGCAGAGGCCACAAACAAGTCCGAGTCTCTGTATACAATAAAGATACTGGACAGACTGTGCCATGGGACATCTCAGAGAATCTTCCCCTGTACAGTGCCAGGTCACAAGTCTTCTGTCACCTGCTCAGGTGCTTTCATAAAAGGTTTTCCCCAGCTGGGTTTTTCTCAGGGGTATTTTTAGACAGTGACTCAATGTGGTAGGATATTTTTTAATATCCATGTTAAGAAAACATTCCCCAACTCAAATTTCCTGCCTTGGAGTACAGATAGATTTCTATGAAGCTCTGTGTTCTTTCTCAAAGGTAGCAAGTTCACCCCTGCAGAGGCAGGGATGGGGTGGGAGGAGTGGATGCGGATAGTTAGGAATGGAGTGTGGTGAGATTGAGGTGATGCAGAAGTCAAAGTCAAAGTTCTTGGCAACAAGTACAGAAACAAAACACACACACACACACACACACACACACACACACACACACACACACACACACAAGTCCTGGTGTTCTTGTTTGTACTGCCTCAAATGTTTCAACTGACAGACCACAAAATTACTTCTCATGTAGCTTAGGAGTAGAGCAGTCTGTCCTACCTGGGTCTATGAACATCATACAGTGACAAAATTGCCTAATGGCACACTTCTCAGAACACACCCCCTTATTAAGTAACATACTGATGTGTGGTGGATCTAGATTTTCTCTATTAGCAGAATAAATGCAATCCTTCTGTGATGCAGTACCCAGCTGGCTTTGCAGACTGGGCCATGGTTACCTACGTAGGCTCTTCAGGTTAAGTGGCTTTGTCACTGTTACTATTCTCTCACACTAACGAAGCAATGGCAGTATGTAAGTGAACAAGCAGGGCTATGTTCCTCCAAAACTTATTTTATTGATACTGTAGCTGCAAGTATCACATGTCATGATATAGATGGCTTTTGATTTTTTTTCCCCCAAGCACTTGAAAAAGTAGTAATAATTTCCAGCTAGCAGCCTCTACAGAAATGCAGGTTCTTGGCCAGATCTGCCTCCTAAGTTATGGGAACATTTGCTGTAAACATCAGAAGCTGAACCGCAGAGCCTTGCATTGCCCATACTCAACTAAATATCATCTCAGACTGTCAGGGCTGGGGCATTTCTCACTCCGGAGGACACGCCTGCGCTTTTCAGATCTCCCCCATCATTTGATTTGACTTCATCTGAAGAGTCACATGTGTCTTCCAAGCTGTCCCTTTCTACACTCTGACCTCCTGAGTTTGTCCTGGGCTTCTCTCATCCCAGCACCACGGTGTTTGGTAATGTGTATATTCTCGGTGCTGTAGCCGGATGGAACTAGGTACATCCCTCAGGTTTACTACTGAAATCACGGAAAGACATCACTAATTGTAAGGTACTAAGTGATCTGAAGAAAGCAGAAAAGATCAAAATAGTTAAAGAGAATGTCACGAAGAGGGGAACCTTAACGTTACCTCGAGGCAGCCGTGTGGAAGCAGAGGGAAGTGAGTTGGAGCTGTTCTGGGAGCTGGTGTCTGGGGCTGCTTCAACTTTACCAGACTCTGATCCTTTCTAACCTGTTCCTCGATAGTTCATGCTCTGACCCAGTGGTCCCTCAGGGCAGGTGGGAGGTCCTGTCCACTAAGTACAGCTTATTTTCTTTCAGGGACACAGATGTGCACACGGTGGCCTCTTTATTAAAGCTCTACCTCCGAGACCTGCCAGAGCCTGTGGTTCCTTGGAGTCAGTATGATGGCTTCCTGCTCTGTGGGCAGCTCATGAACGCAGATGAGGCAAAGGTTGGTGTCTCTCCAGCTGGCTTTCTTACTTAGAAGAAAGCAAAAAAGCAATTAATTTTCTAAACAGGGTTCTAGCAGTGAGAGTGTGTGGGGGGACACACCCTTGGTAAGATAATTTATCAGATTGGAACTACAGCAGCAACGCCAGGCCGATAGTGCCATTCTCATTGGTAAAACAGTACAAAAGACTCGAATTTGACTGCCATTCTTCCAATTGGTAAGTTATGCAGTGTATCAGTTACTACCTCATTGCTGTGGCAAAGCGCCAGACAGAAGCAGCGTAAGGAAGGCTCCGTTTCATGAGACAGTTTATGGTGGTGGAGAAGGCATGGCAGCAGGGGCACAGGCCGCCGCTGGTCATGCTGCATCTGCAGTCAGGAATCAGAGATGCAGGCCTGTTTGTGCTCAGCTTGCTTTCTCCTTTTTACCAAGATCCCAGACTATGGGCTGCTACTGCTCACCATCAGGGTGGCCTTCCCGCTTTAGTCAAACCTCCCGAGACACTCTTGTATCCATTGATCATTCTAAACCCAGTCAGGCTGATAACTAAGAATAGGCACCTCATGCATATTCTATGAGATTCCGTGTATTTACTTAAACCAATAGGATTTCCATAGCGATGTAACCTTATCACTGTTTCATGTGTTAACCTCTAGCCACAAGTGATATCATGTCCTTAAAATATGGCTAATATATCAGAAGAGCCAAATTCTTGATTTTATTTACATTTAAATGGCTACATACGGCAATCAGCTACTGTATGGAGCAGCACAAATTTCCACCATGTCGTTGTCTGCATTGCCTAGAGCTGTTTGGAGGAGCAAGGCACATGAAACTAGTTTGTTACTTTATTTTTATTTTTTTGTAGTTGAGCAATTTCTTCTCTGTTCTTTGGTGTTTGTGATATAGTCCAAGTCACAGGACACCTGGGCCAGTGAGAAAATTGTTATTGGAATTCCCTGGGTTGAGTGCTGGTGGGAGCCATGGTTATAAGGATCCTGGCACAAAAGACTATTCTACATTTCAAAGCTAGGACAGGAAGGGAACAGATAGGAAAACAGCAACAGTGATTCAGTCAACAGTTGTAGCTGTTTTCCAAGGAAAAAACTAGACTGCACAGTCTGATTCATAGTCTTGTATCTGAGTTGTGGGTATTGTAGGGTTGACAGAAGATATGAAAACCCTTGATTTACAGGGGCATTTCAGATCTCCTTTGTGGATGATAAGGCTTGAAAACACCTAAAAAGAGTCATCCCACGTGTTATCAGAGGGTGATCACAGACTCTGCAGGCATCCGTGGTCAACAAGAGCAAAGAGTCTTGTCCTTCTTGTCCCTTGCACATGAGATCTTTGAATGGCCATGCCTGAAATCTATAGCCATTGAAGAACTTGAGCTGCCCTTCCCAGTGCTTGCCTTCCGGCATGGCCAGTCTGGCCTGCTTCCCAGAAGTTCTCAGCAGAATCATTTGCTCACTACTTCTAAGGTAGTTCTGAGATATTAGGTTGTGGTTTGTTGTTTATTGGATCATGGTCCCTCATTCATTGAGAACATTATCACGAGTGTCAGTTATCAGATATTCTGCACTTCCAGGAGCTCAAGATCAGGAAGAAGGTCAGAGTGGGTGAGCGACATTATTACAAACAGGCTTTTTATTTATTTTTAATTTTTAATTTTTAAATTTTTTGTTTTTCGAGATAGGGTTTCTCTGTGTAGCCCTGGCTGTCCCGGAACTCACTCTGTAGACCAGGCTGGCCTTGAACTCAGAAATCCGCCTGTCTCTGCCTCCCAAGTGCTGGGATTAAAGGCATGTGCCACCACTGCCTGGCTTTTTTTTTTTTTTTAGGTTTTTACTTATTTATTATATGCAAGTACACTGTTGCTGTCTTCAGACACCCTAAGAGGGCATCAGATCTCATTATGGGTGGTTGTGAGCCACCATGTGGTTGCTGTGATCCAAACTCATGACCTTCGGAAGAGTAGTCAGTGCTCTCAACCACTGAGCCATCTCACCAGCCCCTCAAATAGGCTTTTAAAATGCACAATACAAAAAATATATGCTAGCTGGGAATATATCTCAGTTAGTAGAGTGTTTGCCTAGCATGTACAGAGCCCTGGGTCTGATTCTCAGCCCAGCTCAGACTGGCTGTGGTGGTACACACTCCAGAGGTAGAGGCAGGAGAATCAGAAGTCGAAGATCACTGCTGACTACATATGAAGTTCAAGACGGGTCTGGGCTTAAACTTTCTGAGAATTCACAGTTACTTCCAAATATTTTAACTCACAAAACTGTGGTAACAGGAGAGACAACCAACTTGTTCTTCCTATACAGACTCACGAGTTACGCCTCTGTACTTGTTGCCAACAAATGGGCAGTAGGTTTGTTTACCAGTGCCAAAAATCTCTTCCAGGCTCAGCAGGAGTTGGTGAAGCAGCTTTCTGTCCTTCCCCGAGACAACTACAACCTCCTGAGCTACATCTGCAGGTGAGCCTCCAGGTGTAGAGCCACAGTTTCTGGCCACATCAGGAAGAAGCCCCCGGTAGAAGAGGAAGTTTCCTAAGGTCACTGATTCTGGTCCAGAACTGTAGAAGCCCAACTCTATTTACATATTATTGACAGAGTGGTCATCAGGAATCCCTAAGAAACTGCACACAGAATACATGTACTCCTTCCTTCAGACCTGTCCAGGGCATACAAGAGAACCTGAAATGCCTGTTATCCCTGGAACTAACACCCTGGAAACATTCATTCTAGGCCACCATTTATATTTTCCTGCAGCCCTTTCTGAGGACCTACTGGGTGAGGTCCTTGTGGCAACACCTTACAGGTGAACCAGCCCAGATCTGCTGTGGTGGACGCCTTCAACCCATACATACCTCAATTTTTTTTCTTTTTCAAAAAATATTGCGATGTTATTTCCAAGTAATAAAGATGATTCTGACTTATTCTGAAGACCACAAAGAGCCAAGAACTGTAAGTAAGGACCAGCACTACATGCAACCGCTCGTCCAGTGATGCCTTCCTGTTTTATCTTCTGATGGATCTTTTCTCCAGCAGTGAGACTGCAGGAGAATGGTTTTATATCCATGAAAAGCATTTCCTTTATCATAAAATAAATGATCCCATGTTATCTCATAATTTTCATCATTTGAACATACGATTTTTTATTTCTCCTAATTTTACAAATAAAATTCTTATGAAATAAATCTTATAAATAACCTAAATTTTATGGTATTTCAGTCTACCCACTTTTAAATGCTTTTTAAAAATATCCTGAGTTCTTTTACTGATCTGTTTAGTTGCTTTTGTTTTTCTAACAAATCTAAGGACTTCAGGCTTCTGATGGCTGGAGGGAGGTATAGTAAGCAGCTGCTGGGAGGGAGAGATGCTCCGGTCTCCAGTCTAAGGGTGAGAATGAGGAGGCACCATGGATTTGCGCGGCACGTTTAAGACCTTCTCATAGACATGTTTATCCTCTCGAGAGACATGGGTGGGATGGAAACCGAGAAGCGAGTGATAAAGGCAAATCACTGACGCTGTCGAACACCTATCTGAAGCAACCCTTGCTGTGAGATTCTCCACCTCCAGCCTGCCCCTCCCCCAGCAACTGAACAGTCCATGGCTCCTCATCTCTTCTTGGTCTGTGAACTTCCAGAAAGTCTTGCAGGCAGAACCAGTTCACTCCATTCCAGAAACTGGGAAAAGAGCTAGATTTCAACAGATGTACGGCTGCTGGGTCCAGGGCGTGCTCGCGCTCTCTTCTGGGCACTTCCCGTTGTCTAAGATGGGGTTTCTTGTTGCCCACAGATTTCTGCATGAAATCCAGCTGAACTGTGCCATTAACAAGATGAGCGTGGACAACCTGGCCACTGTGATTGGAGTGAACCTCATCAGGTCGAAGGTTGAAGACCCGGCTGTGATCATGAGAGGTACACAGGCTGATCCTTCCAGGAGCGGCCCGCTGGGAGTGACAGCAAGAACACTGCCCCTAGTGTCTGTTCGCTGTTCTGCAGCTTACCAAGCCTGCCCACTTACCTCTTCTGACTTTATTAACAAGCCCCATGAGGTCAGCAGTGTAGGAATTACACCCCCTGCCCAACGATCATGGAGCACAGCAGTCTAACCTCAAGCCAATTAACTAGTGTTTCCCAGCCTTTTTATGACTTTAACATACCCTTAGTCAAGAAGAGCAAACAGGTTTTTGTTTTACAAGCCAGTTTCACAAAAAGGTTACTGTAAAGCTAGGCTGAAAAGCTTTCTAAGGGTTGTATCTTGGCTCAATAAGCAAAGGTCCTGACAGAGAGGATTCATGCACGCATGTGAAAAGGAAGTGTTCCTGACACCTGTTTGCTTCAGGAGTAATAACAAGACAGATCATACTGAGGACCATAGGAGAAGAGAAAGATTACCCCCCCACACACACACACACTGCCTGTTATTATTATACCTGTTGTCTGATAAAGTCTGATCCAAGGAAATATAGGTGGAAAGTGTCCTCAGGGGCTCATTGCTCATCCCACCATAATATCTTTATTTTAGTACATCTTCTCATTAAAAATATTCTACAGCAAACAATTAAAAAGGGTCCCGTTAGAGCAAACGAAGCCTGTGGTTTTTAGGTCTGATGTGGAAATACCCTATTGGAGGGTGGCAACCTTTGGGTGCTTCTGGGCTCCTGCTCCATATACCAGCATGGCAAATCTCTTTTTTTCTTTCAGGGACTCCTCAGATCCAGAGAGTGATGACCATGATGATCAGAGACCACGAAGTCCTCTTCCCCAAGTCTAAGGATGTACCACTCTCACCCCCTGCCCAGAAAAACGATGCCAAGAAGGCTCCAGTGCCCCGAAGCTCTGTGGGATGGGATGCCACCGAAGACCCACCCCTTTCTAGGACAGACAGCTTCAGTAACACAGTAAGATGCCTGCTGCGCCTCAGACTCTTCCTTTAGCCTGGTCATTCTGAGGCAGCAGTTTGAGGAGCTGTGGGCCATGCGTAGAGCTGGCAGTAACCTGTCAGAATATGTTGGAAAAGCCTGGGCTAGTGACATGTGTGAGAACTGCCCTGCAGGCTGGCTCTTTGGGTCTTTTCTAAAATCATCTTCAAGACAAAAAACTCAGGGAAATTTGACAGAGAAAATAAACGAGCATTGCATGTTTGGGTAAAGCTGCTGAACATTCTGAGGGAAAGTCCAGAGGGCACGGGTGTCCTGCTAATGATGAACGTGATTTCTTCCTCAGAACAGGGATGTGTCTGTGTAGCCTTCCTCATTCCCTGATAAGCTGCCTTGGCTATATCAGCCCCTCACTTGGACAGAAGGCTTGAAGCTCTCTTGGAGCTCACGTTCACAGAGTCGCCAGACTCTGCAGTCCCCAGTGTGTAGAGTATGGGAGGGCACCAACTCACAAAGGTCAAATATTTTCATGTATTTATAGGAACAAATTTTTTTTAAAAGAATCTGTAGACTTTTTATAGCAGCTTCATATTTTTTTTAAAAGAAAAATGGGGCCGAGTCATAAAATTCACATTTCTAGTTGACCAAGAGAGCTACCTATGACATGGTTAAAGATGGGGGTCGGGGATGGGCAATAAATTGTGGTGGTTGTAGTTTTGTTTTAGATAGGTTTTGTATGGCCACAGGTATCTTACTAGTGTTCTAACCTGAGTTGCTATTTAAAATTTTGTTAACCAGTCACCCGCAGTCCTTGCCAGCCAAGGCTCTGCTCCTTTGACAGTGGCCTGAAATGACAGAACAACAATCTGTGCGGAGAAGTAATTGGATCAGCTCCACACCGTTTCCCTGGGGGACAGTGTATCACATGCATTGACTTCGGTTGAGTGTCTGAGGCAAGAGAGGTTGACCAAGGCGTCAGCACTAGCATACTCTAGAGCAGGACTTCATGTCCCTGTTCCTATTCCCACTGCAAGACCACACGCTCCAACTGAAGCACGGAATGTGCTAGAAGACATCTCAGTCCCTGACTTTCCTAACTTATGTGGGAAATGATTTTTTTCTTTTCTTTTCATTTTTCCCTTTTTTTCTTCTCAATTTAGTTTTATATACAACCACATGGTTAAAAAAAATTCATAGAAAGGAATCAGCTGGGAAGTGTAAGGCTACTTAGGAGAGGAAAGGTTCAGGGCAGCATGAGGTTGGCGGTTACAGTCCACAGTGGCAGGAAAACCATGGCAACAGGGCTTGAGGCGCTGGGCACAGCAGATCCACAGTCAGGGAGCAGAAAGATGAACGCTGTCGCCCAGTTCCCGTTCTCTTTTCTCTTCAGTCCAGGATTTGTTCTGCCCACAGGTAACGTGGGCCTTCCCACCTCCCTTACTCTAGACCCTCCTGGCTGTCGCCCCGAGGATTGTTTCTATAGTGATTCTAGATTCTGGCAAGTTGAATCTCTCCTTGAAGTTCTTTGCCCATTTCTTCCTGGTCATTGATCTTTTCCTTTCCAATCAATATAAGCTTGGTACAACACAGGGAGTCACCAGCAGGAGATCTTTACTGCCTGTGAAATACATTGTAAAGCATTTGCCAGCTCACGGTTGCTGTTTGGCTTTCCACTTAGCATGTGGCAGCATGTTTGTGTGGTTTTGCTCTTCTTAATTTTGGAGGTCATGGGAATACATTGAGTGGAGTTTACTCAACGTCGGTTGGGCTCTGAGTCACAGCTGACAGAAACCTAAATTCATGAAAGGGTCCCAGCTCGGGATTTTCACACCAATCAAGCAAATGATTTTACTTCAGCTCCCTCTCTAGGTCTCGAATGGCTAGAATCCCTGAACTGTAATATCCTTTTGGCAAGTTATCACACAGGAAATCAACTGAGGTGATGTACTGAGGGTGTCACAGGTGTGTGACCAGGAAACACTTCCCCGTCTCTAATTCTTACTTTAGGAGCATGGCACACCAAAGGAGAAAAAACAAAAACTTTTATAACATCCATGGATATCTTTTCCAGGCAAGTAGTCCTGATGCCACCAGCCCCACTGGACCACAGCCAGGTGACCAGAATCAGGAAGACAGTGGAAAAGCCCCCAGGGAAAACCCAGGAGACTGGAAGATGCAATCCCGTAAAAGGACTCAAACGCTCCCCAACCGGAAGTGTTTCCTGACATCCGCATTCCAAGGCTCCACTAGCAGCAAACTGGAAATCTTTAAAAATGAGTTCTGGTCTTCATCTTCAGAGGCTAAGGCAGGAGAAGGGCACAGGAGAACTATGTCTCAAGACTTGCGCCACCTTTCCAATGACCAGCGGACTTCTACCTATGATAATGTCCCCACCTCACCAGGGTCCCAAGGGGTCCCACCAGGTGCACTCTCTCCCCCTGCCAGTGACTCTAAGAAAGATGCTCCTGTCAGCACAGACTCTGAAATGGAGTCTGGAAGTAAGAACTCTGGCGAGGATGACCTTGATTCTTTGCAGAGGATGGTCCAGCACCTACAAAAGGAAATAGAAACCCAGAAGCAGATGTATGAGGAACAGATTAAAAAGTAAGTCATGTGCAGAGGGCCAAGTGCACTTGACTTCTGTGTTTAGAAGGAAGGATACTGTCCCCACCTTCCAAAATGTCACAGTATAAAATATTTCAGGGGACAGAGCAATCTGTAGCAGCCAACACTAATAAAGGACCAAGGGAGAGAGATGAGACAGGTAAGTTAGTGAAAATCCTACGCTTCTGATGAGATCCATGGAAACGTACATATTGAAGCCCGCATAGCCTTCAGGGTGAATATGTGGAACTGAGTTGGGGAATTTCCTTGTGCTCCATATTGGTGTATGCTATCAGGGCTGACCATCTGGTTTTGAATAACAATTGGCATGCTCTTCTCTGAGATGAATATTTTTCCCACCCAAGGCATTCCTCAGTGGCCTGTTGTTCTTTGTGTAGGGTTGAGGTCTTGTGGCCCTTCCCCTACTCGAATTGGCATGTTTACATTTGGGCAAAGCATTCTTGAAGGCCACACAGCTGATTAGTGGGGGGCTGGGTTTTGAACCTTGAACCCAGGTCAGTCCAGCTCTCCAGTCCATGTAGATTCTACTCTCCACTGCAATCAGTGGTCAAGATTCAGCATCTTACTTTCTCCAAGCCAGGAGGGAATGAAAAGCCAGAGGAAAAGACTGAATCTATAATGTGAGGCTCTGAAAGAATGAGGAAATGTACTGTAGGAAGAGCAGGACAGACAGGGGCAGACGCGGCTCTGAGGGCTGGCCCACACAGAGTCAGCCATGGCTCTTGAACCCAGAACCCGAGGCATGGGCTCAGCTGGGAACTTATGTCTGCAGATGATCACGGGCGGGCTGCTGGGGAGGAGGGGGAATAGTATTCACGGAATGAGCTTGAGGAGGAGGGCAGCACCCAGAAGATGAAATTCTGAAGCAAATTTCCAATCACACAATTTGAATTTCATCCACAGACCAGAAATTCCCTCCTTAGGCTTGAATAATAGACTGTGTTCATTCATTCCTAAGGATTAGTTCCACATAGCTTGGAAAGGCACTTGGATACTAGGATTTTAGCTAGTAGCAATGAATGTCATGAAAATTCAGGAAACTTACACTTCACCCAACCTGAGCAGAATTTAGAATTTTAGTGGGAAACCTGGTCCCCAAAGTATGTTTCCCTTTGCTTTTCCAAATCTTGGTCCCAGGAGGATCTTGGCTAGGAAGGGCTTTGGCCCAGGATGTCTACCAACCAGAGCAGGGTAGAGAGGCACCATGTGCAGAGATGTTGAGGATCTAGAATATGGACCGTCCACAGCTTTGGCTGAACTAGGCAAAACACAAGGTGCTATAAGGTAGAAACGCAGATCCATTACTGATGGCTCCTTCTTTCAAATATTTTGTCTGATTAAAGATATGATACAATGCATACAACTCACATGGAACACAGTAACCCAGGAGGTGTCACCAGGGTGTTAAGCAGAGCTCTGAGTGCTTTGGAAATTGAGGTTTTCTGTAAAGTCTTCTCTTGGAAGGAAGAGCATACACAGGAGACAATGGCTGTACTGGCATCTTGTGTCTCAGAAAGGCAAATGAACAAGAGGTCGTGAACATGGGTGGAGGGCTGTGAAGGAAAGTTTTAGAATTAATACTCTGCTGTTCCCTTGGTTTCCTTCCTTGCAGCCTGGAGAAAGAAAATTATGATGTCTGGGCTAAGGTGGTAAGGCTCAATGAAGAACTGGAGAGGGAGAGGAAGAAATTCGCGGCCCTAGAAATTAGCCTTCGAAATGTGGAGCGCTCCCGGGAGGATGTTGAGAAGAGGAACAGAGTCTTGGAAGAAGAAGTCAAGGAGTTTGTGAAATCAATGGAGAAGCCCAAGACAAAGACCGATGCTTGAGGGTCTGAGTTGTGTGGCAGGGACAGTCAACTCCATTTCTTCATGCTCTTAATGAGCAGGAAGCAGGATCACCTCCTAGGATGGACAGGGTATCTGAGGGGATGTGCCACAATCCTTCATACACAGAAGATGGCAGTGAGCAGGAACACGCCAGGACACTTGCAACCGTGTGCAGTGCTCCAAGGATTGCGTTATTCCACTGTGAGAAGAGTGAATTGGAATCTTCCAGTACAAGACCAGGTCCAAAGAAGATATTTAAGGTGTGTGACATCTCAGGACCCCAGGTCAGCGCTAGACCAAGGCCTCAGTTCTTCGTTTTCTATGTGGCTGACTTGCCTGGTCAGATGGCTCTGGTCAGCTCTGAAACATGGGCAGAAAATGATACTTAGATCTCCAGTGCTAACCTACTGAGGGCCGCTTGGAGAGCCTGGACTGGTGGAACCAGAATCAAACAATATTTATAAAGGCAAAATGGGTGAGAAAATTATATTCAAATAAAGAAAATAGAAAACAAAAATCAAGCAAGGATATTGGTAATTTATGAAACATTTTTATTAGAATTAGTAAAGGAGGGTTTGGAGAGTTGGCTCAGTGGCTGAGAGCACTGGCTGCTCTTTCAGAGGACCCAGCATCTACACAGTGGCTAATAACTACCTGTCGCTCCAGTTCTAGGAGATCTGACGCCCTCTGAGGGCACCAGATATACATATGCTGCCCATACATATATGCAAGCAAACACCAAAGCACATCAAATACATACATACATACATACATACATACATACATACATACATACATAC
>NW_021604755.1:428306-429402 GCF_004785775.1 Grammomys surdaster | reverse complement strand
TACATACATACATACATACATACATACATACATACATACATACATACCAACAGTAAAGAAAAAAGAATTAGTACAAGGCACCTCATGCTTGAAGCAGGTGAATCTTTCTTTTGGTACATGGATGTGTGACCAGGGCTTTGGGTTCCAACCTGAGTTACCCTCCAGTGGATGAAACTTGTCTAGAAAGCTTAAGAGCAAAGGTTCCCAACTGTGAAATGACTTTAGGAGTATGGATTTGTATAGTGAAGAGTCAAGATTATTAATTATTATTGTCATTGCTGTTATTGTTATTTTACTTCAATAAAATGAAAATGAGTTTATTTACTCTTTAGAGGGGATAGGGCACTATTACCTGTTTTCTTAACTATGGCTATGCCACCTGTTTTTTGTTGCATTAGTTATAAAAAAAAACAATCCATGCTATGGCCGGCTACTCCCTGGCTGCAGCGATCTCCCTGTCCCCAAGGCTATCCCCATGCAGCGGTACCGCCCAAATTCCTGTGGTTCACTTGGTGCTGAACTGCTGTGTTCTCAGTCATCCATCCCCAGCAGCTAGCTGTCACAAATCCCCGTAACCCAGTAAAATCAAAAGTCTGGAGGATTGTAATTTATCATTAAGATTTATAATAGTAAATTCTCAACTCATAAAATGCCCACACAATGAATTCAGAGCCAAATGATATTTGTACAAGCTGCCCAGCTAGACTGGATAGATTGTCCTATATTATTCTATCCCTTCTATGATATTCATAGCTGCCTGTGGCTATTTCAAGCCACATGGATTTGGTTTGTTCTTTTCCTCCATCTTCTCTGCCCTTCTGTCTGTTTGTCCCTCTCTGTCCTGACTCTGAAACTCTCAGATCGTCTTCCTTTTCAACTGCCCAATCACAGGCTCAAGTCTTACATTTCACCTACGGTCACCTGTGGATCAACAGCAATCCACAGCCTTTGACCACGGTTTGTTGTTCAAAGTATAAAAAGTTCAGACAGAAGAGTTCTGTTCTACCACCACCAATGCCTTGAAAATAGTACTGAGGGAGGAAGGATGTGTAGAGCATCACCACAGCACAGAGCGTCACCACAGCACAGAGCATCA
>NW_021604755.1:394700-413306 GCF_004785775.1 Grammomys surdaster | reverse complement strand
TAAACTCTCTCCCTCTCTCTCTTTTTTTTTTTAGACCCTTTATCTGGGATGCTGCCTGAGTTAAAGCTCCTGGGAGTCCCTCTTTCTCTCGGTTTTCTGGTGTTGGGTACGGAGCTGCTGCCTGTGACCTGCTCTATGCTCGGGCCCAGACCGGAAGTCTCTCCAGGCAGCAACTTTTATAGCTGTTGCCAAGTAAATGTGCAGTGAAGTTTAGACAGAATGATCAGAAATAGCTGGGGCATCCTTCCACTTGTGAGTCAGATCAATACCTCCACTGCCATCATGAGTCATGGGCTATGGAAGCTATTCACCTTGATCCCAGGAAGAAGAAGGCAAGTGCTGTGAGGAGAGCTCAGGCAAGGTCTGAAGTCAGGTACTGGTAAGTGCAGGATCACTGCTCTCAGAGGGGCCAGAAACAACGTTTTTAAAAGACAGCATCTCCCATATCCAAGGCTGACGTTGTACTCACTGGGTAACTGGAGATGACCTTGTACTCCTGTGGGATTTCAGATGTACACCACCTTGTTTTATGTGCTGCTGGGGACTGGACTTAGGAATTCCTGGGTGCTGGATAAGTTCTCTACCGATTCAGCCACACCCCCAGCCTTTCGTATCTAAGTCTTCTACATTTTTCCTCATTGATATCAAATTCCTTTTCTCGGTATCCTTCTTTCAATCAGTAGGTTTCTGTGCTTAATCTTGGCTCCTTTGCCTTGCCATGAGGATGAACTAAATTGAGCTCTCTTACCAAAGAAGCAGGAATAAACAGGGGATCTGCATTGCCCACTTCATAAGGCTGTCATGAGGATTAAGCAAGGTGTCACCATTGGAACTCTGCCTGGCACTTACTAAGAGCTTTAGTAAGTGTTAGATACTATTTTTTATTTTTATCTTAATCATTTTTATTCTGTCTCATCACCCCTTGCTGTGACGGCTGGGTGTACTGAGTAACCCTTTGTGTTCTCTCTGGGGCAGGCTTGCCATACACTATACAACGCAGAAGAAGGGACCTTATTTTTCCACAGAAACTGCAGGTCAGATGAGTGCTGCAGGTGGACAACGGCCTCAGGGCATGAGAACATGAAGGATTACTCTTAAAACATATAGAGGATTTACAATAGCCTTTACCCTTTACCGAAATGGGCTGCACAGATGGCTGGCGATGCCTTGGGGGGATTGTGGACTCCAGAGGACCTGCCTGGGTCACTCAGCTTGGGTTACTCCACAGTAGTTGGGGAAGAGTAAAAAAGGCAGGAAGCAATGAGAATTCTGCCAAAAGAGTGCCACCAGCGATAGGACAAGCATTTACAACATGAGCTCATGAAGGACATTTCAGATTGACACCCTGACAGTGCGCTCATCAGTCTTGGCCAATAGAAAAGCCATTCAGAACTAGCAGGGATCCCCCACTCCTTCCTTCCCAGGAGATCCACTTCTTCATGAAGCTCATTGGTTTTGTTGCTAGACACTTTTCTTGAACTCATTCTTTCCTAACTTCAGGCACCTGCACTACTTCAGACTAGATATTTATCTCACCTTTTACCTCCTTTCTTCCTCCTACCTTCCTTCTCTCTTACCAAGGGAATCTGGAAATTCAGAGAAAGAGGTGGACAAAGAACCCGAGCCACAGCAGGCAGTCTATGAGTCTGAAGTGGCTGACCCACAGCTGTCTGCCTCTAGAACTTGGGTGGGCAGCAGGAAATGCTGCCAAGAGCGTGCTATGAAGGAGGAGCTGCTTCTGACAGGCCGAGTTGCCTTGTCTAAGGAGACAAGGTATGTAGGCGTCTCCAGCCATTCTAACTCAGGGAGTTCAGGCCTGCTTTAGGTACCCAGTGTTTTTAAGAACTTGGTAAGGCAATAAGACATTAGGCAGTAAAAGAAGCTTACCACCCATTTGGGAAGATGCACATCAATCCAGTGTGTAGCGTGTGACACTGGGGAGGCCCAGAGGCATATGTGCCTAAGAATTGACCTGGTCTTGGGGTTCAGAGACTCTGCATGTGGAAACAGATTGTAAGGTATGGAATTCCTGTAATAGGGAAGGGAAAGAATCATGCCTCCAAGGGAGGACCAGGAGATTCAACTTCCTCACTCACCCAATTTAAAAATACTCTGGACACTTAAGAAGTATTTTTCAATGAGACACCTTAACCTGATACCAACAATTTCTTTGAGGCCAACTCATTACTTCTAACACCAGGATAAGTATCCCATAGACTTTCAGTGATGTTTTCTAATGGCAGCAGTCCTTTGCAGGACCACTTTTGAAGAAATATATTTTATTCTTTGACATTCATTTTATTTATCCATTGAACAAATAGTTATTGGCTCCTATTCTACCAGGCACTTGGCTGGGCATGCAGTGGTGTATGAGAGGTGAAAATTGTTTCAGTATCAGCCTCAGGGAAAACCTGAAGCTTTAAGAGAACGCTTCAAGTCGAATCATGTGACTTGTTTCCCAGAGAATGTGTGAGCTCAGCAGTCAGCTCGTGCTTTGGGAGTTCTCAGCCAGCCTGCTGTGAAAAGTGTTTCCTGGTCTCAGAGATCCATTCAGCTTCTCCAGGATGAAACTAGATGGATTCTGAAGCCACATCTAGTACAAATACTTAAATCTGAATGCTCAAAGGGTGATAAAATATCCTAAAATTACCTGGTCAATAGCCAAAACCCACTTACACTGGTCATAGTAGAGTCTTGAGGAAAGAGTGCCAAGTGCCAAGACAACTGGGGAACAGCAATGAGAAATGCAGACCTGGGAGCCCTATGAGACTGTGTGTTCAGACACAGACCACTGAAGCCTCTCTCACCATGACGTCACTTCCCCTTATCTGTGCAGCGCTAAAGGAATGGCCACACCCAGTCCCAATTTTCTCTCTGAATATATGAGTTAGCTGGAAGCCAAGTCACATAGAAGTTCACAATGAATCCAGAGGTGGTGCTATGCTTCCTATAACCCTGCCACTCTCTTTCCTTTTATGATTTGAAGGTGAAATGTCTCTGGACACCAAAGGGGACATTCAACAAGAAACAGAAAGGACTGAACCAAACTCACTTCCTGGAGGGTAAGCAGGAAGCAGTGGCTTGAGGGGTGAAATCACTCCTCCGAGAACCACACCCACATTTTTCTACCACTTACTTAGGAGGTCTACAACAGCTATTAGCTGAGTTTGCATAGCTGAGAACAGGAGAATTGACAACTTGGGGAGAAAAGATCTATCTGACTCATGGTTTTAACAGGGCTAGTTTATGGTTTCTTGGTTTCATATGTTTGAGCCAAACATTGTGGTTATAGGAACACACAGTAGATAAAAGCTGTTCACATCAAGAGGGAACAGAATGACAAGAAGTGGCTCAGAATGACAAGAAGTGGCTCACTGGAAAATACCAGAGATTTCTCTTGGGTCTCTTTCTATGGGACTTTCCCTGCCAGAGGAGACCATTTCAGACCAACCCCTTGCCCTTCCAGAGTGCCTACTCTAAGAAGCTGAAATGTCTTTGCTGCCATTGGGAGTGTTCAAAAGGAGGTCTCCAAGGACTCTGATGAACCCTGCTACACACCACACACACACACACACACACACACACAGAGAGAGAGAGAGAGAGAGAGAGAGAGAGAGAGAGAGAGAGAGAGAGAGAGAGAGTTATATGAAGAAGCTCATCCCATTAGAGTTAGAGGTGTTGCTAGTTCACTTGGGTAGCCAGTATGAAGCTCTGGGCTCCATCCTCAGCACTGGATGAAACAGGTGCAGTTCCACACACTAGTCGTCTGAGCACTTGGGAGCTGGAGCTACAGTTCAGAAATTTAACGTCACCTTCAGCTATATGGTGAGTTTATGCAACCTGATCTACACGAGACCTTGTCAAAAACAAATAAATAAACACATGATAAAGTCCAGCTCCCAGCTAATCCCTTTCCTGTGGGGGGCAGGAGGAAGAAACCATGTCATAGGGAAATGCGTGCATAAAGCCAAGGCAGTTGGAGCCTTCGGAGGAGGGAACAGGTTCCACTGGTGATGCTGCCAAGATGGCTACTGTGGCCTCTCAGCACTGGCACGCACTTCCACTGAGGATTATCACTGTTAATCCTCACACGTGCCCATGAGGCAGACACTTGTATTCTCTTGACAAGGTAATGCAGCTGTGAAGAGGCAAGCTAGGGTTCAAGAACGGGCAGGCTCCTTCGCTCAGCCTCTTACCTCAGAACAGGCGATCAGGCAGAATAAGCCATGGCAGTGTGGTCTTATGTGTGTTTCCAAAAGCTATGGACCAGTGGTGAATCTTACTTTTCCTCTCCACCCACCTAGCAAGGTAAGCTTTGTAAGACATTGGGCAAAATACTGTCAAGTACTAAAAGTTTCGAGAATCCTTGATTGTAAAACTGTGGCTGGGAGATTTGAGGGTTTTCTTCTCTCCTTTTCTCTCTTTAATCCCACCTCCAGCTCTTTTAATGTTGCTACTTTCCATGAGGTCACAAGAATTTGTCCATATAACATATAATTAGGAATACCAATAACAATACCCCAACAGATATTTCTGCAGGGAGAACAGAAGAAACTCAACAGAGGAAACATTCAACCGTGTAAGAAATTGTCATTTTCCCATTTTTTAATGGCATCAGCTTCAGAAGTATGCAGTAATATAAACTTGTATCTGCCAGACCACAGTCAAAGACGATATTATTCCCTGAGGTTTCTCTCAAGGGTTCCGGGTTTGTCCCATGTGAGGGCTGGGTGAGTGTTACTTGCTGAAGGAGACTGAAAAATTAAAAAACAGAATGACATGAGGCACAATTCTTCATGACAATTGTTTCTGTCTCAAATGCCAATTTCATTCCTGTAGGTAAACATGGGTTCAAGTCTAATGCTTCCAATTTAAGAGCTGGAAACCAAACTACAGGAAAATGAAGAATTTTTGTATGGCCACTCAGCTATCAGTGACAGCCTACAGTTGCACCAAGGATCTGTCTCTTAAAAAGAAAAGACTCCTTTGTTTTACAGGAAGGTCCATTGATTCACATTTAATTTTGTTTCAATGCTAGGACATAATTTGCTTTTATCACTTTCCCTCTCTCACAGAATTGGCAGTGGAGTGTTCCAGATGTCACATGAATGGGATAACAGGAAATGCGTCAACATTTAGACTGCCCGTAACCAGATGGATTTGCAACTGTCAAAGAGTTAATAGTTTGGAATCAGCCTGAGTGAAATAGTGCATGGAGCTGAAGGAGATTCCTTGAAACTAAATGTTAAGAACTGACTGCTGCCCGTGCTTTGAGATTCTGCCTGGCAGCTGGCAGCTGAGAAGCTTCTCCTCCCTTCAGCTTCAGTGTATCATTGAAGAGGATACACAATTAACTAAGCAGACCTGGGAAATATTTCCCTTTGTCAATTGCAAATTTATATGCAGACAAATTTTCTTTTCTTTTTTTTTTAACTCTTTTTTTTTTTTAACATGAAATGCTTTTTTATAGCATGTTTTACAAGGGGAGGGGGTAAGAGGGTCCAGGTGGTGGAAAAGTACAGAATCTTCTTGGCCTGTGCCTTGAAACATGTCATGGTCTATACGGTACACTGCCTTGAATTATGATCTACCTGCTATTCTTCAGAAGATATGGTACACTGCTTGAGTTATGGTCTCCCTGCTATTCTTCAGATGATATGGTACTCTGCTTTGAGTCTATCTGCAGTTGCCAAGCAGGATCTTGCAGTTGCCAAGCTTCAGGGGACATTGTTCAGGTGGGGAAAGGTAGGGGGTGAGGGTAAGGACGAGGGTCCTGGCTTCTGGCATCTCCCCCTTCTCTGTTTAGTTAGAGAAGGCGTCTTATGATCAATCCCAACTATGTGAATTTTGAATTTGGATGTCTAATTATGGGGGGTCTTAGACAAGTTCACAACCCCAAAACATTGATGTGAGACATGGCCTAAGACAGGGCTCTCACCCTCCTTTCACCCACCTCCGGGTCCCTTGACGTTGCCCATCGTCGACAGACTAAAGCCTTCGACCATCGATGTGACTCGTCTCACATCAATGTTTTGGGGTTGTGAACTTGCAGACAAATTTTCATTGCAAAGTGCATTCAAAATAACTGCAACCTGTTGGATGCCGCTGCACCCAGGAAAAGCCTAGCTGTTTCCCAGCCAAACATTTACAAATTTGCAAAATTCTGAAGCATTGCCAATCTTATCTTTCTAGCAAATTTGATTTGCATATTTAATGTTACTAAAATGACTTCTTTGTATGTATATGCAATGAATTTGTTAATATAGATTAATAAGTGCATTTTAAAAATTAACTCTTAGCATAATAAATATCAAAGGAAATAACCCTCAAAATTTCAAACTCTTCAAGGGGAGTAGTTGAATTTTTTAAAAGGGATCAAAGAATCCTGAGAAGAAAGTGCTTAAGAACTTCCCAGTCTATATGATATGTGTATGACCAAGAGTGATTTTCCTTGCATGATCAGGAAACTACTTTGAAAATTCTCCCTCAGAAAAAAATAAGGGATGATAAAAAGTTTAGAGGGAAAAGGAATGAGAGAAGTGATATAATTGTATTTTAATTTTTAAAAATTTAAAAACTTGGAAAAAAAGAAAACATTTCCTCTGATAATTCTAATTTACAAGCTAGTTCAAAACAAACAAGCAAACAAACAAACACCTGGTTACACCTGGTTAAAGGAAGTCCCATTGTGTTAGTGGTAGGATCATGTTGTGGATAGCCCCGGCCTTGTATTTTGACACTAGTTCCCCTTTCCTGTGAAGGGCTGCAGAGGTGGTGTGAGTCATTACACAGGTGAATTCTAGTGAACCTTCTGCCCATCTTAATTTGTAAAATAAAGGCTGTAGCCAGTGATTGGGCAGAAGAAGGGGAGGTGGAGAAATAAAGGCTGGGGAGAGAAGAGAGAGAGGGAGAGCGAAAGTTAGGAGATCCAGTCATTTACTGGTTGTTGTGCACCTATGCTCTCAGCGGCCCACTGCCACAGGCTGCCTCATTTTCTGTTATTTGCCTGGCTTCTGAGGTTGTCTATTCTGACAGCCTATGAGAGCCCTGGGATCCTTTGATGGTCTAAGAGGGGTGGGAGCTGTAATCAACAGCAGGAAGACAACTATACAGTCTGAGCAGCAGAGATGATGAATCCAGCACAAGAACCTCAGGTAGGACTGAGTCACTGGGGAGCTAGAGTCAGCTGGTGGCATCTAGGTCCACCCTCCAAGCAGTAATCTTAAGATTCTGTGTAGTAACCAAAGTGAGAACTTGAAGGCATTTGAGTCAGCCATAAGTAGCTGATTAGCTACAGCTGTAGGTGACTGATTAATTGCATCTAATTGGTGACGGTGGGGCTTTGGAGTAACCAGATCTCCAGCAATGCCTTGTTTCAGTATCACTGGGATGATCATGGGGTGCTGCTAACAGGGCCCCCTCAATATCTGCCCTGAAGAAATCTGTTATCCGTGGCTGACTGTTCATACCCAGTTGCCATTTGCCAAGCTAGTTGAGTAGAGCCGCTTCCTCAAATGTCAGCTCTGGATCCTGAAACATCTATCAGTGATAAGACGTTGTCATGGCGAACCACAACAAACCAAAGGTGACAGATCATGGGACTTGTTACTGTACGTCCTGGGGGATACATAGCCTTCAGTCTTTGCTTTCTCCGAACAGAGCTTTTCAACACCACGTCCTGTGCTGTCTCAAAAGCACTTTGCCTTTTGCTTTGCAAGTCCTCTAAGCAGACGGCATTCAATCGCACTCTGTGGTTCCTACATAAAACAGAACATTATTTGCCTGGATCTATTTGTTAATACCTGCCATTTTGTTCAAGCATGTTCATGAAAGTTTGGAAGAACAAGAATTGTAGTACATACAATCTGGAGTTCACTGTTTTACGTCTCGTCAGAAAGTGAAGTATTGAGCAGATATCAGGATAAAATGTCACTGAAATGTCCTGTTTGCATGAGGCTAAGGCCTCAAATTAAATGATGAAAAATCTAGAGTTAAGATTGATACTGGTACAGATTTACTAACGATGATGATGGTGATGATTTTATACTTCCAAAAGGGAAGAATGATAAATATAAATATGGGCTATATATTTAATATATATTAATATATAAAATATAAAATAATAAAAAATGAAAAGGGTTTAAACCTCTGGCTTGAATGTACTTTTTTTTTGTTTTTTTTCTCTGTGTAGCTCTGGCTGTCCTGGAACTCACTCTGTAGACCAGGCTGGCCTCGAACTCAGAAATCCACCTGCGTCTCCCTCCCAAGTGCTGGGATTAAAGGCGTGCACCACCACCACCCGGCTATTGAATGTATTTTTAAGATCTTTTTGGGCTACCAAGTATTTAAAAACTAAAAAATGATTTGACTTAGGGAAACTGTTATGCTATTAGAAAATATTTTACATGTCTACAAATATTCTATAAAAGTTGATTTCTGTGACTGTTAACTCATGTCTAATGTATCTCAATTTACTTAACTGATAGTTAAAATGAAGGGGAGAAGAGGCAGCTGTCCCTCAGTTCAAATGGAATGAGACTTGCTTTAAAGGCGAGGTCCTGGAGTCTGTTCCTTGTGCTTGGAAACAGAAGAGACATGAAGGATGTAAGTGTAAGCCCCAACAGGGAAATCTGGGGTCAGGAGAGGCCAGTGATCTGGACTGGTGGAAAATGTGTGACCTGTTTGCCTGTCGCATTCTTTTAGAGATCTCCTAATTCCTGACTGAGTTTTAAAGACGTCTGAGAATTCATTTACTTGTCCATTTACTTGTCGTCAGCAGGAGGCAGAATTCCATTCTCTCCCTCTGAGTCTGAATTGGCTTAGTGACTCACATTTGCCCAAAGGGATGTTGAAAGGGGAACACCGCTAGCCTTTGAGGAGAAAGATACACTCTGGGAGAGTTTGGGCTGTCCCCAAGGTGGCCTTGTGGAGAGAACATGGTGAGAAAAAAAGTTGAGATGCCCCCCAAGATTCTATCCCAGGTACTTTTGTCTTGATGGTACCCCTACTACCATCAGACCAAGGATATCTCAGAGAAGTCCCCTCACAACTGAATCAACCCAAGGTTTTTGAGCAGAAGAAATGGTTGTCATTTAAAGAGCCTCCTGGGTGTGGTTGTCACACTGTGATGGGTAACAATAATGAGATACAGCTACAGGCAAGACTGGGACTTTGGTACACAAGAATCTGGGCTGGACACCACAGGGGTCAACAACCAGCCTTCAGGTCCCTGGCCTGCAAGTTTCCAAGGAATTCCCTAAGGGGAAAAGCTTGAAATGGTCATGGGAAAGGACCTGACAAGGTATTAGGGATTCCTGGGTTTGTAGTGTTGTGGTCAAACAGGACTCAACCTCTAATCTCAAAGATGCTCTTGAGCCTTGATCCCTGACTGTGAGTCCTCCATGTACCAGCATTCCTTCAGGAATGCACAGGCAATTCTTTCCACTCCTATAGCCTTCTGAGCCATCATGTACAGGCTGCCAGATTCCACAAATAAAAATGTGCAATTAAATCTCAACTTGAGGTAAACACTGAAGAGTTTTAGAATAAGTACGCCTTGTACAATATTTGAGAAATGTTTATAGTAAAAACACATTATTTATCTTAGGTTGACGTTTCACTAGCCACTTGGAACTGATGTCTGACCTCACACTGCGTCAAGCCGAAAAGTTATGCTTTGAGGCTATGTCTAATGCTCACAAAGTTTTGTTAAAAAAAAAATCGCAAAAACTTCAAAAAAGAAAGAAGGAAAGAATAAAACATGTGACAGCTGCAGCAAAAAACATATCAGAGGCCGGTCTCATATAAATATTATGTTAATTAAAACAGATGAAGCATAAACAAAATAACTTCAGGGGGCTGGTTTTTGTTCCGCCTGGATTTCTTAATATAGTAACTCGGTTCCCATCCTGTTAGCGCCCTTTCCTTATCAAACGTTGAACTGGGTGTAAGGAAGTTTAAATTCCCAGAGATTGGATCGCATTCTCTAAACACTTGCAACAGATGGTCTCTTGCCTGAAAAGCGTTCTTCCTTTCGGGGAACAGTGATGAACTCGGCTATTTCAGGAAGATAGGCTGTGATTCATTTTTAGACAACAGGTTTTCTACTCTGAGGAACACTCCTCCCATCCCACCCTTCCGCTGAGCCTGCCCACAGGGCAGAGATCTCATTTGAATACACCTTAGGTGTCACAGGGAATAAAGAGAAGCCTGCACTGCTCTCATCACCTCAGAGAAAGTGCAATCGCCTTACAGATTTGTAAAGGTAAGCGTCCTTTGAGAGGAGGTAAAGATGAAGTCAGTCGAGGCACTACAATAGCAGAGAACTGAAGAAGAAGGAGAAGGAGGAGAAAGAAGAGGAAGAAGAAGAGGAGGAGAACAGTAGCAGCAGCAGCAGCAGCAGCAACAACAACAACAAACAACAACATCTTTCTGCCCTGTCAGAGGTGCTTGATCCACTCCAGCCACAGACATGGCACCTCAGGGCTTTTAATCTCTCACAGTTCCTCACACCTGTGTTGCCTTTTTCTTTACACTTTTATCTTTAAACAGAACTGTTTTACAGAACATTTTTCTGAAAGGCTCCTCTGCTGTTTCCTCATAAGTAATCAGGCTGTTATACATTTAGGTAACAATAATAATTAGAAGGTGGGCTTGCTAGAAACTTTCCAGGGCTTTCAAGGAAATCAACCAGTGTTCTGCGTGTAATTGCTCTTGATGTGAAAACGCTGTTTTGTGCCGCTTATCAGAAAATCTTAACCTGAGCCATATGCTCTAAACTCTTGTCAAACTTTTAGTATCTCATTTTAAAGTAAAAATGGATTGTGTGTTCATGAATTTCCCAGTTTTCTTGGGATGGATGAGATACAGGATGTCTGTGTGGATAGTCCGAGGAAGAGAAAGAGAGGGCAGAAGTCATTTCTGTAAGCTGACTGTTGAGGACTGTGAGTCCAAGACAATCACATAATCCATTTATAACCACCAAGTTAATAAGCTCTCACTCTCAAACATACCCCTTCTTTAGAACGAGCCACTTCTGGACAAAAGTGGGCTCTTGTCCACGTGACCAGAGTCACATTCTGGAGTCCCATGTCTTGTTTCTCACAACTCCACAAAAATCAGTTCATACAAATATCATTCTCAGAGTTTTAACATATGATTACATATAGTGTGTGTGTGTGTGTGTGTGAACTCTGAACATAATCTTCTCATTCGTTGTTATAAGCTACATTGTAAAGTAGCTTGTCCCTCTGTTTTGGTCCAGAGCATCCTAGTTGCCTCAGTCTTAAAAAAAAAAAAAATACAGAATGAAGAGGCCAGTCAGTGACCTTGCCCAGGTCAGACCACATGTGGAGAAAGGCATCAGGCCATACCATGAGAGGCATCTACAAATGGAATTATTTGCAGAAGAATGTATAGGCTGCTGAAGAATTCAAGTCATAAGAACAGCTTCCCCAGCCCCTTCAGGCCTAGCCCAAGCCCTTGAGGAGCACTCTGCTCCCTCCCCTCCAGTCCGGAGGACAAGGGGCTGTGCTTACTGTCACATGTCAGATGCCAGGATGTTGGAGTCCACTTGAGAGAGGCAGAAGAAGGTCCCACGGGAGGAACTATATTCTTCCATCTCTGTCTCCTGGCCCTTCTAGGCCCACATGCTGCCATGGGAATGATCTCCCTTTCAGATCTCCCACCAACCTTCCTCATGCCCCCATGCACAGGAGGCGGCCTCATACCTTACATGCTCAGATACTCGACATTTCCTGGGGCTCTAACAAAGATCCTTTGTGCTTCCCCAGTGACTTTCACACACAATGACCCGAACTACTGGTTAAACTGAGCACAGAACAATAGAGTCCCCTAAGAAGTCAGGACACTCCTTATCACTAATGTTTGCAGAGAAGTTGGATGTATTTTAATGTCTATCAAGAGAACAGAACAGACCAGCTGGCTGGAAGGATCCCCCTGAGATCATATGACGTTCAGTAATGAGATCAATCAAATTTAACCCCAGTAGTTTCCAAATTCATTGCAGGATTCGAAGGAGTATTTTTCCAGTTATTAGCAAGGAGGAGCCAATTTGGTTTCCTTCTCTGTTGCTAGTGCCCCTGGAGTTTGCACAGGATCACATAAAACGAGAAGGCTATACAGTGCAGCCTGCTGTCTCTTCAAGTCATTTTCTACTAATTAAGCAAGAAGTTGTGTTCCATCTGGATACAAGGATATGGAAATATAATGAGGTAGAATAGAGGGAGAGATCGCGTCCAAAAAATAAACTGCCGAAGTTTATTGTCAAAATAAGTTTCCATTTTATTCAACAGGATGACTCTAGTGTACACCTTTGTTTAATGAACAGAATGCAGAATTTTTATTTCCATATTCATTTTAGTCTAACTTGTAGTAATCTGGACATGAATGGTGAACTTGCTTTACCAAAGAATATGACTGCTTAGCTGAATTGGCATGTCCCAGAATCATCTCATTTCCTAGATGCCCTGAGCCTGCTTGCGAGAGCTAGCATCCATCTCTTCACCAAAATTAAGTCAGGGGCTCACAAACACCCGTATGCATGTGTGATAGAAATGGACTGATTCCTGTAAATGGTCACTCTCCACAGGGTGTTTATGAGTAGGTATGTTTCCACATGTGCTGGTATTATCAAGTGCTAGCTCCCATCCTTCTGCTAAATGTGGAAAATCAAGTGTCTTTGGGAAGAAGAAAACACACACTGAAAACCCAAGTTTCTTTTCTACCACACATGAGCTATGGAGGGTTAAGTGGACTGGAGTGGGGGTCCAGGACTGAAGGGGACCTGAACTGCACTGCAAATAAATAACAAGAGAGTTTGCCTACATACTGTTGTACTTTATGAATTTGGGGAAATTTGAGATATAAATTTCTTCATATGAACATACCTTTCACTGGAAGAATATAAAAAAATGATAAAACTCTAGTAACTATTTTTAAAAAGTATTTCACCATTAAATTCCCAGATTAACACTTTTATACTGAAAAAGAATGGGGTGCTAGGAGGTCACTCTGAAGAGTCACTGCATTGACTTTTGTCTGAATTGGTGTATCAGGGTGGTAATGGGCATTTTCAGAAAAGAGACCCCTTCTTTGGGAGTGTGTCCAATTAAATCCTACTTGCATCAATGGAGTAGCAATCATATTCACTTGTGGCTGACAGTTTCGCTCTCACAATGAAGTGAACCATGGTGAGTTAGGGATGGCATGCCATTTGTTGACAAAATGACTCGAAACATTTGTACTTCAGTTAAACTCTACTGTTTACAAGTCGGCAGATACAGGGAGGGGCTCACAGTTTACCCACAAGACACAAATTTACAAAGCCATGTCCGGATCCCTTAAAATAACAGGACAGTGCTGGGCAGTGGTGGCGCATGCCTTTAATCCCAGCACTTGGGAGGCAGAGGCAGGGTGGATTTCTGAGTTCGAAGACAGCCTGGTCTACACAGTGAGTTCCAGGACAGCCAGGGCCACACAGAGAAACCCTGTCTCGAAAAACCAAAGAAAAAAAAAAAAAACACAACACAAAACAAACACAGGACAGTTTGATGCAAAAAAGCAGGAGAGGACGTATATAGGTGTAAATTCTAAGTGAGCTATGTTCCTAGAAAAAGCACACTGTGAGCTGCAGAAAGGGTTTTTTTATCCAAGAGGGAGTCACACACATAAAAATAAAATCATAATATTCTACACTATATTACAAAAATAAATATATTAATCAATAAATATTAAGAAGCCTAGAAACTTTTACATGGCTGTGCAGGTGGGGTGAGGTGGCTACCAAGTGTCCCCGGTACTCAAGAATCATTAGATTTATTAGCTTGTTCCATCAAAGCAAAAGAAATAAAAAGAAAACAAGACCGGTATGGGCAAGCCACAGTGGAAGATCTGTCATTGAAGAAATGTGTCGGTTATGTTTCAGTTTGCTGAGAGCCTGCCCATTCTGTGGTTTCAGGTTAAGTCGGTGAAGTGGAAAGGCGGCAAGCAGCTGTTGGGAGAAGGGAGAAGAATGCTTCTATTTATGGCTTTTGTCACTCCATTTTCTGATAAGGAAGCAAATTCACAACAATAATGAAAACAGTAACACTTGAATATCCAGCACGTGGCTATCTGCACGCCTTTCTACAAGAAGGCCGCCACGAAAACACCGCTTCCATTTGTGCTTTAGTAAATGGAGCAGCATGTGGGGTTTGCAGACAGCCTCAACTGTCACCTCTTTCCAGAAGCTCAACTAAGTCTCTCCAGAGGCTGCCTGGGCAAGCGGCAGTGGGTATGTCAGGATACGAGAGCTGACATCTCTAGTATCAGAACGTTAATGTCAGTGATGTTCTGTGGCCAGAAAGCATGCAGCTCCAAGGACCTGGCTGTTGTGTTTTCCTGGAGTTGGCAAGCCATTTAGCATCACATGACACATCTAAACTATTGAAATTACAGAGCTGAGCCATGACTACAACTTAGAACAAACTACTCCTACTAAGCTAAAATTTCATTATTATGTCCGTGATAGTGTCCTTGAGAAAGGCTCGGCAGTACCGTGGAGTATGAGTATGTGTGGTGTACCATAGAGTGTGAAGGCTGTACCATTTCCTCAGGGTTGCTGGCATGGCTAACCAATGCCAGCTATACATGTACAGATTCATGCATGCACTCAAGCACATGGTGTCAGGAAGAGGCTAACATGGATGCTTCTTAGTTGAATACCCATCTCAGCCAACACAATGTTCCTCACCATGTTCCCATTGATGATCAAAATATTCCACTTCCAGGGCCACAGCTTCTCTGAGATTTGTATTTTGACTCACTAGGTATATAGAGTTGAAGTCCAAATTTGGAAAATACCTGTCCTTGATAGAACAATCTGAATATACAGCCCTAAGAAGTTTATGGAAAGAAAGCTGATTGCTAGCCCGGCATTAGTATATATAACCAATATGGTAGGGTTGGGCAGTATACTGAGGTCATAGTCCTGCTTCTCATGGGAGTCACTGTGCCACCTGTCTGCAGATGCTATGGTGACTCAGGACCTGCCTGCTCTAGCTCCTCCTACACAGAGTCGAGGATCCTAACAGGAATCAGTGGGGCCAGCACCAGGGTCTCAGTGTCCTTACAACCTTCTTACAACCTTCTTGGTGGACAAGAATTTCAAATGGAAAGGAGGGCAGAGCAAAAAGAATGGGGGTGCTAGCGGATTTCTCCCAATATCAAGGCTGATTTCAAAGTTCAAGCACAACCCTTGAGTGATCTGCTTATATTTCTACTAGTTCATGGGCTTGGGTGTATTTGCTTGGACTCTAGTCTTCTTCTGTTCTGTATTCTTCATGAAAAAAAAATAGCAGAAAGTATAAAACTCAAATCAAATCAAGTTAAATTTCCAGAATGAGTCTAGAAGTCAGATCATTAGCTGATTTCCCACTGAGGGAAAATGCTTTTAGGTGCCCCTGTCATGTCGTGTCTGGTGCCTCCTCCTGGTCCACATCATGGCTGAGGAAGGAGAGAAAGACAAGAAGACAGGAGGCATGATCGGAAGGAAATTAAACAAAAGGAAGAGGATGGAGGAGAAGGCAGAGGTGGCCAGTGAGGAGAAGGTCATAAAGTGAGGAATATTTTCAACTGTGTCCATCAAACAGCTTCCTTCTCAAGTCCTCTCAGTCTTGGATTGTTTTATTTTGTCCAAAAAGATATAATTATCCCATTAGAATTGTGACAGTTTTACTACCACACCTGAGGACACCTGTGCGCCTCCCCCATCCCCCTCCACCACCTCCATGGCCCTTTGTAACACTAAGGGGTGGCACATGTGGCCTTGCCTCTTGTTGACTAAGGGAGTGCCAGTCCTGAAAGGCCTTTCCCCCCACCTTTCTTGACCAGGCACTGTCCTCAGGAGTACATGGCCCTGGGGCCCATACTTTGCAAGGGTATCTCTGGGAACATTGTCTGTCAAGGTCATTTGTTTTGTGTTTCTGACAACCCTCTCCACATCTTGAACCTCATCAAGCCTGCTGCTCTGAGCCATGGCACATACAATTGAAAAGAACTATATTTATATTCCCAGAACATTTGGGAAATATACTTCTCTAGATGGTTAAACTCCTGATATGAACTTTCTTGGCCTAAATCCCATATCCTATAACACACACATTCAGGCGGAAGCCACTCACATGTTGAATATAGTCTGCCTCTGTTGAGCAAAAAGATTTTCCTGAGTTCAGGTGCACCTGCATGAATGTGCACAAGTATCTGTGTGTTGATGATACTGCCTTCAGGGTTTGCTCTTTCCAAACTGACAGAAAGCATAAGTAGTACGGGCCTGTGTTTTGTTGTTAAGAGATGGTATCACTGAGAAAGAAGAGTCCAAAGAAGATAACTGGACGGGACTGGATTTTAGAGAAAAATACACATTTCCTACAGCACACTGACCTGTCCAGTTCCCTAAGGTGGCAACCTCTATTATCTGTACACCTTCATTAAATAGTCTTATTAAATAGAACACAAAATATACACATCTGTAGTTATTAAATAAGCAATAGGACGCCTCTCCTCTTCTATCTACAGCCACATTCAGACACGGCCATTCCTTCGTATTTAAACTTGTAGGTGACAACACCTTTATCTAAATAGAGGATGGAGATGGGATCCAGCTTTGTGGGCACGCAGCAGGCTTTGGAAGCTTTCTGGGAATTCTTGAGGTGAACCAAGGCCTGGATAATTGCATGTTTTGTAGGTGTGAGGTGCTCTGCCAGAGGGTAGTTACACACACCTCGGCATTCATAGGCCTCGTACCCAGGAGGAGCGATGATCCAGGAGTCCCAGCCAATCTCCTTGAAGTCAATGTACAGTGGAGTCTTCTTACAGTAGTTCCCCTTGGCGTTCCGCCTGATCCGAGTAGAAGAGTCATCGATCATGTTCGACCGCATCTGCAGCAGAGCCTCTTCATCGGGCCCGCTGAAGAAGTCATCAGAGTCCAGGTCCAGATCCTGCTCATGGGCAATCAATTCGTTCAGTTCTTCTTTCTGCTCCTTGTCATTGCTTTGGTCATCAGAAAACACAACAAGCAAAGGGTCATGCTTATTCTGGGCACTCATATCTATTTCCAGTTGTCCCCGTCCTGGGTCCTCAGCTTGGTTTTGTCTACTTTCAATGTGGATCTCCAACTGATGGGTTGATGGGCCTGACTTTTGCCAACGTCTGGTGGCATCCGTGACGTCAAATGTCTCCCACTCACTGTTGGTTCCGTAGATCTCTGTTGATACTAAGACCAGCCTGCTCCTCTCCTCCTCGCTACCATCTGCACTCTCTAGGACCTCAAAAATGGTAACTTTACGGTCCACACCATCATAGATCATACGATCTCTCTGTACCAGTGTGTACAACCTCAGTTCAGCCATGACGACCTCTTCGTGGTGAGGGATGGATACATTGAAGAGGAGAGGATATTTCCGGAGCCCATTAAAACTGACTGGTTGAGAAAACAGATCTAAAAAAGAAAGATACTTATGAGAAATCAGGCTTGCAGTATGTTTCATTATATAGCAGGTGCTTGTTTAAATAGTAAAAGGAAAGAAAACTTGCCCAGTGTGATGGTTTATATATGTGACACTATTAGAAAGTGTGGCTCTGTTGGAGTATGTGTGTCATTATGGCTTTAAGACCCTCATCCTAGCTGCCTGGAAGTCAATATTCTGCTGTCAGCCTTCGGATGAAGGTGTAGAACTCTCAGCTCCTCCTGCACCATGCCTGCCTGGATGCTGCCATGTTCTCCCCTTGATGATAATGGACTGAACCTCTGAACCTGTAACCCAGCCCCAATTAAATGTTGTCCTTATAAGAGTCACTTTGGTCATGGTGTCTGTTCACATCAGTAAACCCTCACTAAGACACCCGCCTGAGCTGCCTCACGGGGATGGAACTGGAAGGAATCTTGGAGCTGTAGACGAGGCCTCTGTTTTTCCAGCCAGTAACAAGCCATGACACGGATCGTGGAGATTGCTCTCTTGAACACTTCCTGACTAAAGATTTCACTGCTTTTGTTTGTAACAGGTGGTGATCTCCATGAAGTTGGCTGGGCCCTGGTCTTCACAGATCTCCATAGAACAGGGGTTGTTAAACTTTGGCCCACAGGCCAAACTGGGACTGTCACATGCTTTGGAAAGAAAACTCTGCCAGAGCCCAGCCCTGCTTGTATATTGCTGGAGTGTCTCTGGCTCATTTTGCCCAGCAGAGGCAGAGTTAGATACGAGCTATCTGGCCTTTTCAGAGGAAGTTTGCTGACCCTGTCCCTACATAACAAAGTTTAGCAAGGTCAACAGAGCAACCTTAAAAGAAGGAGTCTTAGCGATTGGTTCTGGGGTGTGTAGTTCTCTCTGAGAGTGAGAGAGAGAGAAGGTGAGTCTTAGGGTAGACACATTACCTTAGTGATATTCACTAGCATCCAGTGTGCAGTTGGACACATATAAACCACCCAGGATCTTTACATAATAGCTTGTTAAAGGTCCTTTGTATCAGAAGTATGTCTACAAATACTTCCGTATTGACTCTTTTCTCTTCTCTTCTCTTCTCTTCTCTTCTCTTCTCTTCTCTTCTCTT
>NW_021604755.1:368424-394690 GCF_004785775.1 Grammomys surdaster | reverse complement strand
CCTTCCTTCCTTCCTTCCTTCCTTCCTTCCTTCCTTCCTTCCTTCCTTCCTTCCTTTCTTTCTTTTTTACAATGTCTCACTTCATGGCCCTGGCTGGACTGTAATTCACTAAGTAGAGCATGCTGGCCTTTTGTTTCCTGAGAGACATTGCAGGCATGTGTCACCATGCCTAGCCTGATATTAACTTTTTACTTGAGAATTTTACGTAGAACTCAAAGCTCCTATGTACTTACCCCAGATCATTTGACTCTATGGGGACTGAAACATTTGACATCAGGGTTTCTGAGGATTGTGACACCAAAGATGTTAGAAACCTGCAATGGAGCGTCCTCTATGGTCCTTGGCAGCCATTCTCTAACTGTACTCCCAACTCGGGACCTCAACGGAGTCTCTGACCCACAGTGTGTTCCACAGCATTCCTTAGCTGATTGCTTTATACCTATTCCCAAAAGAGCTCAAAGTTTTGCTCTTAAGTTCATAGTCATGTGGGCTTTTAAATTTACATAATAAAATATGTAGTTATTGGACATATTTCATGGCTTCCTCTGGGTGCTAACTAAAAGCATCTTTGCAGCAGCGCTGGGGGATACTGACTTACGGGACTGCTCTAACATCACAGGTATGGCCAGGGCGACTGTAACCAGTGCTTAACATCCCAATCAAGCCATGGCTCCTGTCCATTCTCCACAGTAAACAGAATGCCTCAGTTGCTCGATGGATATTTACTGACCAATTGAATGAATATTTTATCCTGTTTGATTAGTAATTTTCCCACATAGACAAACCAAAATGCCTTCCTTCTCTGTATCGTGAACCTTTGAGGACACTCTTCTGGTTCTTGAAAAGGAAGCCATCTTACCTTGTTTCCACTCTCCACCTTTGGCCTCCCCCTTCAGACACTGGTGCCTTCAAATCTCTCTCTGAAAGTTTATCTCACTATGCACTTACTGTTGTAGAAGATCAAAAATGGGAGAGCAGGCTCTTGCTTCTCCGTGAGAGAGGCAGTTCCCCTCTGGAAAGGAGGAAGCCTTGGGACAAATGGGCATGCTCACTGTCTTGGCTGAGGCGGGGCTTCAGTGGATGTTTATACACAAAAGCACTTAAATTACGTATGTTAAATATATGCATATTTCTATATATCAACTATACTCCAGTGGAGATATACTTTTTTAAAAATAAGCACACATTCAGGAGGCTTGAACAGGAGGATTGTGAGTTCGAGCCCAACCAGCCTGGGCTACATGGTGAGTTCAAGGTCAGCTTAAAACAAGACAATGCAGCACAACACACACATACAAACCAACCCTTAACTAACTAAATAAAACCACCCACAATTCTTTGCCTATGTGACGATAGATCATGGAGGAGTCACATTTCAAGGCAAGAAAAATAATGTCCTTGACAGCTTTCACGTGCCAAATTGTGTGGCTGTTACAGTGACACCACAATGCACACATGGATCCTATGCTAGTTTTGCATCAGAAGAAATCAAACCACCACGGACATATCTGACTTCCTAGACAATATGGAGGAAGGAGTCAGGATAAGAACTGAAGTCCAAGATGAACTAGGTCTAGAGTCCTCTGGGACTTCACCTTCTAGGGCATGGCACTGAGCAAACACAAAAAGTGAGTATGTGGGTGACAACAGCCAACAGGGAGAGCCTGCTGAGGGGACACAGGTCCTCTGCTGCGTGAGTCTTCCTCTAGGCTGTCAGACGTGCAAGGGGTGAGTGGCTGGGTATCCCCAAGTCTGATCCTTCCCCATGGATCTCCAGTAATGGTAAGCTGGATCACACCCTCGCCTTATCACTTGCTCTTCCGTGGCAGAAGCAAGAAACAAAAGTGGAATATTGCATTCCCACCATGCCTGAGTTAGACCACATTTCCCCTGTAAGCTAGGCTGCATTTCCCCCATACCCGAGCCAGACCATGGCTCAGAGCAGGAATCTGAGGCCGGCTCCTTAGGAGGTTGTTCTTTTTCTCCCAGATTTGCCTCCAAAGGAATCTGAAATTTCAGCTTGCTATTTCCACCAGAAATACATTACTAAAGAGAAATGGCAGTCATAGGTTGCATCTTAACAACAAATACTATCTTGGTGTCTGAGGAACATCCACTCAACGTTCACTCCAGTGCCTAGACTATTAAGCAATTCATTGACAGTCATCACAGTTTGTCCAGCATTTCCTAACCATGAGCCGTCTCTTACCTATAGCTACCTGTGATTCCTTCATCTGTGCCAAGCAGTTTCTGCTTTACAGGAGGAAGTGGGGGCCCCAATCATTTAGACAAGTTATGCACAACCTTCCAAGGCAGCAAGCTCTCAGCAGTCCTGAGCTGGTTTGTACCACTGCCTTCTGCTTCCAAGAACGTCTGGCAAATGTTGCTCAAATCTCATTTTTGCTCATCCAGTGACTATAAGAGCACAATTAATAAATAATAAAGAACCATTTTCTTTATATTTTTCCACAGTGTCTACCATCAGTGCTATAATTTTCTTTTTATGACACATAAACCTAGGATTAGCTCACTGGCTCACTTAAAGATCTGAGGGGAATGAATAATTTGAAATATGTATATTGCTCTTGATGAAGACACAGTCACAGTCAGCTGGACCTGAATACTTCCTGGCGTCTCATTATAAAGTGATGCTTCATATAAGAACATGGCTCATCAAACACAACACAGTATGAAAAGAATCTCCCAAATACAGTTGTGTTCTAGCAGGATCCTGACCAAATGAAGTCAGAAATGGAAACTCACCCAGACTTGGAACAAACTACAAAGCCCAAATTTCTAATTTTTTTATAGCTTTCATCATTTTTGATCTAAAGTATAATTGACTAATTCTTATCAACATCAGATGGAAATCCAGTCCTGTCTAGAAAGTGGCAGAGAAGATGGAACAACCTATCAACATTTATGGGTTTTTGATATATGGTGTCCAGATTAAAATGACAACAAGAACCTGTTGTGGTATTAGAAGGAGAGGTATTTTGTGGGTTTTCATTAATAGATATTTTCTAGTATTTTTGGATTTCTAGGGGGATCTTGTGGTACTGTTGATGCACTGTGTCTGAGCCATGTGTTTCCACCCATGCATCCTCTCCCACACCACCCCCACATGGATGTTTCCTTATTTCTTCCTGAGAAAACGCAAAGCTAAAGTCTCATAGGTGTAAACGCCAGCCAGCCTACCTTCGTTCTTGAAGCTCCGGATAATGTTTGCAGATGGCATGGAGGTTCGGTCTGTGGCGAATTTGTTGTATAGCTCCAGCATGTACTCTGGCGGATCCACTCTGCCTGTGTCATGCACAGGAATGTCCGACAGGTTCAACGTCTTGAGAAACTCATCCTTCATGCTCTGCAGCAGGGTGTTAAAGTCAATACCATCTTGCTCTGTGAAGATATCGTCAAAGAAAGGCATGTCTTCTTCCAGGGGCGACTGCTCAAGGCCCATGATGGGGCTGCCAGAAGCCGACTGAGCCACCAGGCAGAAGACGGCACTCAGCGGCAGAACCAGAGAACCCATGACTCTGCTCTGCTCCCCAGGCCAACCTAGGAAGGCTTAACTCCCCTGAGCTGTAACTGGCAGTTTTATCTTGTGGAGTGTAAATGTCTTGTGTCACTGGACACAAGTACGGAAACTCTTCCTGTGTCTTCCCCTCCCCCTCCTCCCCCTCCTCCCCCCGTCAAAAGTCAGGTTGCAGTAATTGGATAGCAAGATCCCCTATAGGGCCTAGCCTTTCTTATCACCCCAGTGTAAACTTGTACACCAGATTTCATTTTTATCTTGCAACCCCTTTTTCTTTTAATGAGCATTTTGTAAACACTTCTACATTCTGACACTGGTGAGAGATAGGACAATTTTGTCTTTGCAAAGCCTCTGCTACTCTTCTCTCCATTTAACTTTCTTTGGTAGGAATGTCTGGATTCTGGCCTTATGGGATTCAGTTTTGCACGTGTGTATGACAGATGTTAAGAATCAACAGAATGCGTATTATTAGGGATGTGTGTTGATGCAAGTGATGGGGCTTACATGTCCAAAGATGGACTAAATAGCCACTAACTTCAAGTAGACATCAATGACTCGTAAACAAATTTTGAAGCATTTGTTTTTAGAAACAGGAAAGGATGAATGTCACTGTCATTTTTTTATAGATTCGGTCAGGCTGGAGGTAAGCCAACTTGTGATTATAGTGAGTTTTGGAGTGTAGTGTAGTGAAGACCTTTTCAGAAACCATCTGATGTACTTTGTCTACTAACCCTGTTTTCATTCCTGTCAGGTGCATAGACTCCTGAGGCCCCATGGCTGGTCAGAAGCCACTGACCTGTGTAGTCATGAAGCTTCAAGTTAAGCCCAGGCAGTCTGATTATTGTGGAACAGAAACTTCTGGACTTTGTAACTAGAATTCCCTTAGAGCAGGAATGGACAGCAATAGCAACTAGACCCCAGCCGGCTTGTACAGGGTAGTCAGTGAGGAGGAACGTACCTGGATGTGGATTCAGGTCCTATGCTTTCGATACCGGTCATTCACATGACCAAAATCTCTGCCAAGTTCACCTTCAAGACTTAGTCCAAAGCTCCACCGGCTTAGCAAACAGCATTACTGAACAGATAAAAAATGCCGAGCATCTTGGTATGGGCTGGGGTGTGGGGCTGGCATAATTGAGTGTGTGTCCAGTTTAGGAGTAACAAACCAGGCTGACCATTGAGGCCATGCTAATTGGTGGCAGCGGGAGGCACGGTGCTGTCACAGTGGATCTGTAGACAGCTCTAAGGGGTTATTTCCTGCAGGGACAATTATAATGGAATCTCTTCTGCTTGCTCAGTGCGTTCCCTGTGCAGCTCTTCAGGCAGCCATCGGTGTGTTCTGAGGACAGAGCCTAAACCATTGGAGCACTAGAATACCCACTTAGTTTCTTGGTTAAGCTTTTCTACACTCTCCCTAATAGGCTAGCTAAAGACTCCCCATTTACCATTCTGACCACCTCCCAAGTTTCCAGTCACCCTTGGATTCATTCTCCTCTTTCCTAGATTTTTTACAGTAATTTTAAAAGCTGTGTTAGGAAGGATCATATCTTTAGTAGCTGCTGATTGTCTGCTTGTCTGGCAGTTGATGGGCATCCAACGTTTTGATGCTGTTTCTGCTCACGTAGCATATGGTGATCGCAGAGTGGAAATCGAATCTGAGGAGGTGCACAAACAGGTGAGTCCCAGATCCGCAGCCCGCTATACCGCTGATGCATTTTTTAACACAAGGTTCTAGAAAGCACTGCACCAAGGCTCCTGTATCATGTGCTGATCAGGACAAGCACCTGCCTATCTGCATACACACACACATGTCAACGCACACTCCACAATTCTGAATGACAGGCACGTACGTGCAACTGCCACAGGACCTTGGAACACGTGGCTGCACTCCAGTTCCTGGGGTGCACTGATTTCAAAGGTCAGAGAACAGACACACAAACCCCACGATTCTGAGCTCATCCCATTCCGGGCAGAAAAGGATGCAGTAGAGACTCCACTGGCTCCCCTTTATTTGGTGACTGAGATGGTTCCACTGGCTCCCATTTATTTGGTGACAGAGACGTTGATAAGCTAAAGACTTAGATGATTTCTCCAACAATGTTTTCATATCTTTAGCTGGCTAATCAATATACTAAGAGAATGAGCGCAGTTCCACCCCACTACCTACCCCATCTTGAATTACAGGCTCAGTGAAGGTCCTTACGTACCCTACCCGTGATGCATGGATGAGGAAGAGGCAGGACTTCATGCATGCAGAAATTCCATGCATGCAGCAATCGCCTCTGCCTTCTGCACCTGTGATGCATTTTCATTTTGCTGTAGCATCTCTTTATCAGGTAAATTTCTCTAGAAATCTCTTCCCAGTGACTCTCACCTGACTCCAAAGGAGCCGAATGTCTCCACAGACCTTCTGCCGTCTTGATTTTTTTTTCTCAACACAGTCAATAATAGTAATAAGTCATAATAGACTTATTACGAACTGATCTTATTATTTTGGGTCCCACTCCTTCTCCATTCATCATGAGCTGAATATCACGTCCCCTGCTAAGCCAACTATATAAAATTTATAGTATTCTAGGGAAACAAACTTTCTGCTTTTAAGCAGGTGCAAAATCTGTGTTTAGTTTCGCAACTCTACAAGCCTAAAGGATCTAGTGTTGAACTTCTTTATTGTCTTAGATGACTAGTTTAGTCCAAGATTAGATACACTGGACGACATCCTTATAATTTCTGCCATTCCTGTGAATCGTGGTCACACTGTAAACAACACAACCAGTAAACATCCCCTGACTGACATGAGGCCAGTGGAGTTAGGAGCCCCTGAAGACGGTGCTAGGTTCTTGGAACCATTCTTTCTTGAATCACACCTTAAGATCAAGACATTACTCTGGTATTTACTCAGCTGTGATTAAGACATTGTGATACATCTCAAATATCATGTAATAATAAAAACATCTACCAAGCTATATGGTGGGTTTTTCTGTTTTAGCATATAGAAGCTGAAATATTTTGTTTTTTATGTATTTCTCTTATGTATCCAGCAGATCTTGTCACACACACACACACACACACGCATACACGCACCCATGCAAGCACAGACACAGAGATTGTTAGATGTCCAGATACAGCAACTATTCATTGACTTTTCACTATTAAATTGTTGTCAGTTTTATAAATATAAGGTTTTACTTGCTCACTGTTAACAGACGTCTCTTTTCCATGTTCTACCCAGTTCTGTCACGAATGATTGTCTCTTCCCCTGCTCAAGAACTCTAGGAGTGCCATCAGCTAGAACTTTCTATCCATCACCACAGTCCCTGAGATGCCTGGGCACTGGATTTTTGAACCACAGGTAGTCTGTCGGCATTTCAATAGCTACACAATTAACTATTTTTTTATTCAATACTATTCAATCAGAATGGCTAGTAGTTGTCACTGTGGACAGTGTCTTATAGTCCACAAAAACAAACATAGGAATAGAGTTATTGGCTAGTAGGTAAGACTCCCAATTTTATAACAATGTCAAATTGTTTTTATGACTAGATTTCCCATTCTTTTTCTTCCTAACAAAGGTTTTATTGATCAATGTCTTTGCCAGCAAGTGTTAGATGACTTGGGGGACTCTGGGTGAACATCTCTGCTCCCATCCCCAACCCCAAGACTCCTGAGAGAGGAGAGTTTGAAGAACAAGATGAGAAACAGCTGTGTAGATGTGGGACATTAGGTGGGAGATTCATGCCAAATATTAAGATCTATTAAAACTCAGTGACGTCCATAACAACACCACATTGTAGGTATGGACCAAAAGACAGAAAGAAAGGCCTGGGAGAAGATTTACAAGTAAGAAAAATTGGTTAAAAATTAGCTGAGACCATAGCTCAATGAGGAAACAACAAACGTTTGATAAACAATAAGGGGTCACCTATTGGAAATATCAGTTGCCTACGCCGTTCTCTACACAAAATAGAAAATTCAGATCCATAGCTTCTATAAAAGAGGAACTGTAGAAATCAGGGAGAAGTCCCATGAGAATGTCTCTCTTGTCCTCCCATCTGGCACCTATCCAACCCTAGAGGATGGCAAAGACAGGAATGACTTTCCTAGCCAGCTTTCTCAAAAGAAAAAGGAGAAAAGAAAGGTCATGTCTAGAAAAAAAACATGTGTGCCTGAATTCCAAACACCTGATCATGCAGATGTCCCTTGGAATGGTGTGCGGGATGCACTTTAAATCAGACTGATTGTGCTTGGCATCCTTTCAGGAGCACAAGCTCAGGCAGGAGTGGGACAAGAGCGCATTGCCTGTAGTTTAACAGGCATTCTTAGAGCAAATACTCTTTTTTTCAAATATGCTTCTTAAGTTAAAAAAAAAATGCTAAAAATGAAAATGCCACTGCCCAGGACATCCTGGGGCTGGAGTAGACAGCCCATCAGTGAGCTCTTAGCACACTCGAGGTGTTTGACAGCTGCACTAAGCAACAGCACACAGAGCAGCGACAGGGATGCAAATGCCGCCAGGGCGCTCTGCCACCACCAGATAAGTCAAGTCCTTTAACACCAGGGGCTGCTAAGGGCTTATTCCACACTCCCAGGGAGATAAGCGGCCATTCAGCCTGGAGGCACACCCAGATCACAAAAGCAGCTGACAGAAAATCTGAGAGATACAGCCAGGCACAGGCAATCATTTTAGGGATGAAAATGAGCAAACTTCAAGATGTTTTGGAATTAGTTACTTGAGGATCCGTCAAGAGCCTACACTTCAGAATGACGAGCTTATCCAGGCACGCCATCACCACAGGGCCTTCACAGAGCCCACCTGCCAGGCACTTTGCATTCACAATCCAAGTCCCGAGGTCTAAGGTGCAATTTATTTTCTCATTTTTTGGAAACACCTGAGGTCCAGTGGTTAGATGAAGGGCCTGGGTTATCTGTAGTTGGAGAAAGTTGGGGTCATGCCCTCACCACTAATTCTTCCCAATTCTCTATACCATTCCTGCTAGGCTGATAGTTCATAGGGTTGGGCTCTGAAGGAATAAAACTGAGTTATAATGTGAGTCTGATTCATAGAGCACTCTCTGTCCTGTCTGCTAAGGTAATTTCCCCGGGCTGAGTGAATCCTCGGCTGTTCTTTTATTTTCTCATTCAGATTCAATTTCAAGTGTACCATTTCCACTTAAGAACAGGCCAGACAGGAATCTACTTTCCTTCCTCATCTCCCTATCTTTTCTTTCTTTCTTACAAAATATAACCACGTTGACCGTGGAATTCAGCATATACAAGTTCTGGAAGAACAGTGGACATCTTGACTTTGAAGAATCATCAGTGGCCCCTGTCCATAGAGCTGCAAGGTCAAGTCAAGCCACACGTATTATTACAGAAGAATAATGGGTACCTGTAAGAAGAGACTATTGGCCTCATAAAAAGATTCAGTTCATGTAGATCCGTGGCACATCCTAAGGCTGTATCACCACAGTGGACTGCACAAACTAACCTCTATTTCCCATTTCCACAATCCACTGGGGCAACCATGTAATTAAAAAGCATTAGGCTCTGAAAGCTGGCTAGAGGTCAGTCTGGCTGGCCTCTGACACTGCACAGGAAGAGAGAAGCAAGGGGAGAAATAAATGGGACCTGTCTTATCTGTGGGCAGCCGAGTTCCTGATGACTTTCACTGGACATGTTTAAAAGGAAAGGATTCTCAGGGAAGGTCTTAATCATGGAAGAGCTGAAGAGCACTGTGCATCAGATCAAAGTGAAATCTGACTCATCTTTGTTAAATGCAGTGCACAAAGGGGAAAGGTTTCTAGAAACTATGGCTTTTAAAAAATTAGTATTTAAAGAAACATTAGGATGACAAGTCCTTTGATAGAACAGTATTCTGGGTCAAAAAGGAGTCATCAATGCCTTTCTAAGCAGTTTATCACCTCCCCCCTCCCCAAAGGTGAGCATAAGAGGGTCAGGTTCCACTCCTGTGATTTACAAGGCAATAGCCCTGATTATGCAATCTTTATGTAGCAGTGTAGATGGAGACCTGGAAGTGACAGGCTAGATTTTAGACAAGGGTCTTCAAGTCACCTGGCTTTGATTCAATTTATACTGCGTGTGTCCAGAGGATGGTGTATTTGCTCCTCCACAAGTGCCTGCAAACTGTTAGCAAGTGGTCTCTCATGGCTATGTTTAAGACTCGTCATTAATTATTGCTGAGCACTTGGAAGGGCTGGCATTGATAACAGCACCCAAGAGGAATTCCTGTGAATGATAACAGCAGAATTCCTTAAATAGGCAGCCAGAGAGTGAAACCATGCCTGAGTTACTCAATCATGTGTGCGTGGGAGGGAGGGGTCCACTTTATTCATGAAGATTTCAGCAGTTGCTTTGAGTCTTCTAGGGTGCTACTCCGAGGTCATTGGCTTAGTAAGATGAAACCGCCCAGCGCAGTGTGTGCAATAGAGTCAAGTGGCCAAATCTGTGATAAAAATGATTCCAAAATTTGCTCTCAATCGATGATTCCAGACACAAGAGTGACCCTTCTCTGTGGCATGGCTGACATAGTTCTGAGTTGTATCAGCTTCCACTTGATAAGGTTAGAATGTCCGTCTTCTCAAATCACACAGACAGCTTGAGGGCAGGCGTGTGTTCCATTCATGTGTCCCTGGAACACAGAAAGGAGGCTGGTACCCAGAGGATGCTCTGTGGTCAGTAACACAGGTGTTGTGATGCAGTTCGTCAGTTGTTGATCTGATATTTGTTTGGTAATGTACCTGTGAGACCATCAGTGTTTCATTTCTGGCTATTTCTCTTTAAATGGTCTTTAGGAATACAGGCCAATGCTTGTCTTACAGGAATCCTGGTCATTCAAGGAGCAGAGGTGACAACAAGGTTAGTCCTTCCTCCAGTTAGAAAGGAACATTCCCCCTTATCCAAAGACAGTTTTGTTGAACCTCTTAGTTTTCTTTCTGTGCTTACTTTAAACTCTACCTTTCTTCTTAAGTGGGAAGAAGTGCTATTTCAGGGGAAAAACCATTGAGACATCTGCTGCCCCTTGGTGCTGAGCTTTGAGACTGCTTCCAACTAGAACAGAGCTGTTCCACTGTATGGTCTGGTCCAAGATATCAGCAGACCACATTATGTTTGGGGAAAATCTTCACAGAAACAGAATGCCTGCCCAGAGCACCTACTTCTTAATAATGTGTCCTCTCTGAACCCTTCATGAGGTTAAGCAGCCCTAGGAAGGCCAGGAAGCTTGAGCCTAAGCCAGAGGCAACCTTATCATAGTCAACAGTTTGCCATTCACCACCATCATTCAAACAAATGTTCACCAAGCATCTGCACTACGTTGTGCACAGTGGCACAGGGCTGCCAGGAAAGATGACCCAATGCCAGCCAATGTAACAATAGAAGGCTTCCTTTCACTCAAGTCCTGCTCTGTGGCACACATCAGTACCCAGGCTTTGTGTTTGTCTCATCCGGTTCTCCTCCAAACCTATGACCTCAGGATTGTCATCAGCTCCACAAAACAGAAGGGGATGCTGTAGAAAAGTCAAGGAGAGGAAGCTAAATGATTAAACCCAGATCATCAGCCCTAAAGCCCAGACACTCCATTACAATTACACATGCTCTGTACCCCAGGGAGTTGACTCAATGGAGGAAGAGAGTGAATAGAGCGGGTGACTGTTGCACCTTTGAAGCAATAAGAGAAGCTGAGAAACCTCACTTCTAGTACCCAGGGCTTGGTGTAGGAAGCAAGACTGTCGACAAAACCAAGTGAAAGTGTGTGGAGAAGGAACAATGGAGACACGACAACAATAACAGAAAACAACAACTGTGTGTGCTTGGCTGTGCATTGGACTATTTACATGCATGGCCTCTTAATCCTCATGGTTTCTTGAAGGCAATATTATTCTGCACCCAAAGGAACCGGCACTCAATGAAGAGCCATAAGATACTCACTGGGGGACACGTAATAGGGTTTGGATTCTGACTCAGACCGAGGGCTTGCTGGAGGCAGAGGTGTTCGGAGGTATAGAAACATGGCCCCTAATTGACTTCTACTTAACAGATAAAAATTGGAAAACCCTGTGTCTAAAGAGTGGTTAGTGGGGAAGTTTTGTGCTTGGAATGTTGGAGTGGAAATAAGATGGTGGGAACAGTAAGTCAAGAGGTAGAAATTCAGAAAGTGGGGCCCAAGAAACTGGGTGAAGAGCTTTAACAATAAAGCTAATTATCAACTTAATGAGAAACAACTCAAGATATGCAGAAATCTCAACACTTACGGATAGTCCTAACACATAACTTCCCCCAATATTATATAGGAGAAAAAAATTAAGGACTGCCTGTCAGAATCTTCACTATTCTATCTTTATATGTAAGTGTGGAACCATTCCTACGGTCATTGAAGTTAGTTCTAACATTGAGTTCCAGCAACTAAGAAACACAATAGCAAATGTCAGGAGCAGAGCTCATGGGCCCTGCAGAAGCACAGGGGTGGCTCCAGGAATCTTGCCTGCTCAGTACGGAAGCTGAGCACCCCATGCTCAGCAGCACAGACTATGAACATGGGAAACAGTAACTGTCCGTAATGGGGTCCTCCCTGTGAGTGAATATGCAGAAGGATGGATGTGGAGGCCTGGGAAAAGTAGGATTTCTTCTCAGAAGATGGGTGTCTGCTCCCCTGAGAGCTACTTTTCTCACTTCCCTTGCATCACACCAGTGAGGAAAACAAAATATCTCCAGAAAAGGGAGTGTCTTCCTCTCAATGCTGAAGTTCTGTTAATGATAACAATATCCATGCAAATGTTGCACAGTTGATGACTACCTCATGATCCTTGGCCAATGTTTGTAACAGCATCTTCTCTGTCTTGAGCTAGTGTTTCACAGGCTCCTAGTGGTTCCTCTTCAGGGGGCTCTGGCTGTGCACTCACTGGACACACATTCACGTTCTATAGAAGGACAGGTCTATAAGGGCTGGATTCCAGGCCTTTCAATGAGAGGTCCACTCTGGGGCCGAGGGGAGGTTCTCTAAGGTATCTTTAGTATTGACTGCTCAGGTGGCAAAGTGCTATCCTTACTTTAGCTGGAAATTGAATCTGTAGATACATTTCTATACACTTGCCCTCAGGAAATGAACACAAAGCAAACAAACATGAAACCAGTTTCACAGTATTACAGAAAACCTATTGCCAGAATCTGACAGCCCAATCTAGGGCTCCCTGTTGTTCAAATGGTGACCCCATTGTCAGAATCCTGGATCCTTGATCCATTTAAGTGATTACTCATAGCTTCTGTCACCTATAAAGAGGAGTAACACTACTTCTCATGATATGGCTTATTTCTGAACACTCAGGGTGAGAACAGAGATCTGCTCAGCTTTGAGTTTTGAAACGATTTTCCTGGCAAAAGAAGTTTTGTTTTAAATTGAATGCCTTCTAGATCTTTTGTCATGCTTTAACCCATGGTTCGAATGTATTTGAAAACCACTTAGAATTTTGAAAAAAAAAATTACTGAACGACCATACAGATAAGACAAGTATCACTGAATGAGAGGGTCTCATGCCTTGGCGAAGTCCAGTCACTTACACTAGCTGTGTAGCTGTGAGGGAAGGGCAAGCAGTGGCTCCCGTGCATCCTCATTAGCTGTGTCCATGAGGGGGGCTGTCATGAAAACAGAAGTCTCAGGAACTTGGAGAAACACAATATCAACCTGCCTGTCTTTTCATGAATGTGTAAAACACGAGTAAAACAGCCAGTGTTGACAGAAAATTGGGAAAGGACCTCAGACAGTCACAACACTGATGATAGGGGACTGCAAACTGCCCAAAATCCCACAAGGTGAAATAATTGTGCCAAGATAAGATTAGCAGTTATTTCTTGCAGTAGTTGGAGAAAGCGGCTGAAGTCTGACAGTTAAACCAGATCTCAGTGAGTGAGGAATCCACACAAGAGTTTGTTTTCAAGTGAAAAATGTCAGGGGTAGCACTGTCATGATAAATCCAGTAGTTAATTAAAGATTTAATAATTTCTGATACTTGGGGCTGGAGAGGTGTCTCAGCAATGTAAGAGCATTGGCTGCTCTTGTAGAGGATCCAGGTTCAATTCCCAGCGCCCATGTAGTGGTTCATAAGCATTTGTAAGACCAGTCTCAGAGGATATGATGCCCTCTTCTGGCCTCTGAAGGCACTGCACATACGAGGTGCACTTGGGCAAAACTCATACACATAAGAAAAATAATACATAAAATCTTTAAGTAACAATTTCAGATAGTCAATGTTGAGTCTAATATAGAGTATTTGCTGGTGGTTTGAAAAGTTGAAATCAATAGCTCCAGTAAGGCTAAGTATAGTGTCTCTTGACTGTAATCACAGCACTCAAGAGGCAGAAGCTGGAGGAGGATTGCCATGAGTTCAAAGCTAACCTGGGCTATGCTGTAGGTCTTTGCATTTACAAGGGAAAAAAATTGAGTGAAAGTGTTATATACACTTGTAACATTGGTGCCTCTGTATTAACTCAGCAACAGTAAGTCCCATTTATTTCCAAATGGACTTGTGATCCGCCTAAGGCAACCATTTATTTCACTGGTTTTTGGAGTGATTCTTGGAAGGTTTTTGGAGGGAGAGGGGCAACATTGAGTCAGTCCTTGGGGCAGGGAAAGTGACACCATCAGAAATAGTTGCAAAATATGGTCTTAACTTGTATTTTCTTTTTCCTTATCATAAAAATAGCTGGACATCAATAAACATTCACCGACCTTATTGACAGAAAAAAAATGGTTATTATAAACAGCACTCCAGCTGAGGAGGGACCTTTTAAAACCTTAGGCATGAAATTCGTGGGGACTCTGTCTTCATCTGGGCCTCCGAGCAGTGATTGGCAGAGAGTTTTAAATTTTGCTAACACTAAACTCTGACCTCCAAGGAAATGGGGCTGCTGACATGTGATAGGAGGGAAAGTAGAGGATTCCAAGTCAGGGTGGAAGCCAGCTTACGGAGCAAGCCTGTGCATTTGAACATCGCTTTACAAGGCCAGGCCGCAGACCGTTCTCCAATATATGGCCATGGCTCTCCTCGGCTTCTTCCTGGTCGTGGTGACAAGATTCCAGTGTCTGTTTGGAGAGTTACACATTCATTCACCATCAGAATTTCAGGGTAGTTGACATTTAGACCTCTGGTTGGGGATTCTTTCAGAATGGACCATGTACGGGAAAAACTGTGTATGATTCCAGAGAAGGCAGAAATGAGATCTCAGATTGGAAACTAATTTTAGTCACTGTGCACATGCCGGTCCCTGTCACACTCCCTCTATCTCCTCTCACAGGGCACGTGGTGTCTGATAGCAGTGATGGGCGGCTTCGTGGTGCTCTTCCAGAATGCTTTGGAAGGACTTAGCATCACCCTTCAGTACCCATGACCTACAAGAATGACTTGTACCTTCCACTGCCCTTTGGACAATGACAGATGCCAGGATTCCAAGATAGCTTCTGAAGCGGTTGCCGGCACACATTTTCCAGTCAAACCTTGCAGCATGATAAGTTATAAAGTCAGGACTTTGGTAAAGGGCATTATTGGTCACAAGATGTGGTCAAGTGGTCACAAGCCAGTATTTTATCATGTGGTGACTGTCATTGGTAAACCCAAGGATTCCTACCAGATGGAACTCCTTAAAAAGACTGGCTGAACAGACAGACACAAAATAAGAACTCCAACTGTATCAGGGTGGGACCTATACCCATTTCTCCTCTACCTATGCTTCTTACCAATTCTTCCTTTTTTTCAAGTTCACACCCTCAGTACCCTGAGGGTTGGGGAGGGCAGTAAGAGGGCCTATTACAAAGAAAGACATGTGGTAGGGAACTGAAAGAATTATTCAACAAGCCAAAGGTTCCAGGTAGAAATTAGACTGAAGGGGAATCAGAGGTAGGGGGTTTGACATCTCCCTAGAACTTCTAAAGACAGATACAGCACTGGGGCCAGTGAGGGATGTTAGAGCACACAGGTGATGGGTGGGTCTGCCTCTCCTGGATATAGAAGGAAGATACAGAAAGGATTTCCTTCTGGCGTGCCTCTTCTGCAGAGAGGATCAGTGATGAATGCACAGTAGTAAGTTCATACAATATTTGGGAGGCTGGAGAGATGGCTCCGCAGTTAAGAGCATTGACTGCTCTTCCTAGACCTCTTTCTAGAGGTCCCAAGTTCAATTCCCAGCAACCACATGGTGGCTCACAACCATCTGTAATGGGATCCAATGCCCTCTTCAGGTGCATTTGAAGATAGCTACATATATGTAAAGTAAATAACTAATTCTTTTTTAAAAAAATGGTTAAAAAAGAATATGATTTTCAAACTTTATGAAGTAAGCATCACTTTAAATTTTGTTTCTTGGTTACAAAATTCACTTTCTGAACTTCATAACCACCTTAGCAAAATCATTTAAAAACCAATGCACATCCAATGTTCATGATTTGAGTCAACCTGCTTGGGTTTGGTAAGATACCTGAAATCTCCCAAACTAAGCCACGCAAACTGACACCACCATCCAGTTCCAGCGCAACCTGTGCTGGCTAGTGGTATGTCAACTTGATACAAGTCAGATTCATCTGAGAGGAGGGACCCTTAATCGAGAAGATTAAGATCCAGCTGTAGATAAGCTTGTAGGACATTTTTTCTTAATTAGTAATTGGTGTGAGAGGGGCCTCCCCCATTATAGGTGGTGTCATCCCTGAGCAGGTGGTCCTGGGTGCTATACAACTGTAGGTCGAGCCAACTATAAGGAGCAAGCTAGTAAACAGCCTTCGTCCAGAGCCTCTGTATAGCCCTATATAGCCTCTATGTAGCTCCTGCCTCCAGACTCCCTCTCAGCCTGAGTTCCCATCTTGGCTTCTCTCAGGGTTCCATGATTCAGGACACTAAGCCAAATAAACCATTTCCTCCTCAAGTTCCCTCTGGGTATGGTGCTTCATCATAACAACAGCAACCCTAAGAAACCACCCGGGTCATTATTGGTGGAACACTGGCCTCTAGTTGGGGTTCCAGAAGAGAGTATTCAGGGATGGTGGCTTAAAGCAAGGTCATCAGACGGGCTCTGTCAAGGGGGTTTCCCTAGAAGAAACCCAGAGCATGCCTCCGCCACAGTTACCCCAGCCTGACTTTTAGATCAAAGCTGGTCTCAGCCTCTCCCAGCCTGTTTCCACCCACCCAGGGGGCCACCATGATAAGCACACCGGAAGCTCCCCTTACTGCTAACCTCATGACCTCCACTTACTTATTTTTAAAAAGCTAATCTATATACAGTCTGCAGAGTTCAGAACTGCTTCTCCAGCCTGCAGGAGTGCCTACTGCCACATCTGTTTCTCTTCCTGACCCCACCCTTGCTTCAGGGGTGAGGTTAGATGTAGGGGCTAAACTAACCAGTGCTCAGCTCACCTCCCATACATAGTGAAGCTCTTGCCCAGGACCCACATTCTCTGCCTTCACTCTAACTGGTTAAATGTGATCGCGTTATTTCAATGTGTTGTCACTGATATGCTGCAGCTAAATGTTAGCATTATGTAAACTGTATGTGCCGTAAGCCTATGGCCGCTGTTAAGATTATAGAGCGCTCTCAGAGACCTAATTTTAAAATGACACACGTATGTGGATGTAAGTGGGTTGGTACATACAAGAATTTATACAAAAGTCTGAAGGTGACTTAATTCTTCAGGACATTTATTGACTGATATGCTCTGTAGGTATAACTGGTAAACATCTGGAATACAGGCTGTATGTTTTCTGTGCTTGAAATGAGCTTTATTAAGTTTTCATTTTAAAATACAATCGGTCTTTAAACCAACTATTTTATATATTCATTATATACAAAAATCAAGGCTTTAAATTTAAAAGATATGAAACATATAGTTGACAAATGGTTAAAGATAAGAAAATGATTTTGTAAAATATTTAATGTGAAAATTTAAGAAGGATGCTTACAGTTAGTTTTAGCTTAATTAATTTTAACACTCAAGGTCAAAATTCTGTTACAGCCACAGGAAATTTATGAACAATAAGGATTTCCTAAGTATTAATCTCATCTTACTAATGTTTACCAAATCTTAGTGATGTTTACAAAAACTGACTTATAAAAACTAGGGTTTGGGTCACTGGAGAGATGGCTCAGCAGTTAAGAGTGCTCTTCCAGAGGTCCTGAGTTCAATTCCCAGCAAACACATGGTGGCTCTCAACCGTCTGTAATGTGATCTGATCCCCTTTTCTGGCATGCAGGTATACATGCAATACTCATTAAATAAATAAATCTTTTTTAAAAAACAAACAAAAAAACAACGAAAATTCCCTAGAATTTTGTCTTATCCTTTTACTAAAAGAGATATTTAAAACATCTGATTATATTTCTCTAAATGTTGGTTTTCTGTTTATCATTGAGTAAATGATATAGTTAGATCATTTTACTGGACAAAAATTATGGCTACTGAGAAAAAAATACTGGCTACTGCGAAATCTGACCCATTATACAAAATTTCATTGTGCCCGTGACCTTCACCCTCTATAGAGTAATTCTAAACAATTGCCACCAATAAATTGTGATACTCTCCAGCTTAAGCAGAAAGGCTCAGACTTTTGTATTCTTTGGATACTGTTATGTTTACAAGACACTAAAATTTTATTGAGTTTTTCCTCAGTGATAAAAAAATGTCTAATCTCAATTTTCCTGAGACTACGAATGAAGATAGTTCTGGGGCTTTCTGATACAACTGTTTACCCAGACCCCCTACAAGTCCAGTGATTCTCTCTCTGCCCAGCATCTCCGGGCCTCCTCCTTCTCTGACTAACACAGAATAGTCTCTCCCCCAACCCACTCTGAGACTCTTAGCTCCACACTTTTTGTCTAATTCTTCTAAATATTCCGGGTCCATCACTGGACTCAACAACATCTCTTTTCCAGCCCACACCACTGGATTCCTCCTCTAATCCTTTAGGAGAAAAGTAATCACTTGCATATCTTCTGTTATACAGGGAAGTAGATCTTTTGTATAGCCATTCTACTAGTAAATTACCACCTACCTCTGACTCACAGAGAAGCTGTCACAGGAACTAGGATTTGACCCTCCCACCACAGACCCAGGTGTTTGCATCTCAAAGTTCTCCAAACTCCCTGTTCTGGGTTAGTCTGGCCCCTGACTCTGTCTCCTGGAAGAGAAGAGAACAAGAAAATAGCACAACGTAAAAGCATTGTGCCTTCAAGAGGCACCAAAAGGTACAATGTTTCCAAGAGAGGTTGTTACTGATTGTCCTGTGGTATAAAATGCTATGACGGGGCTCATGGAAAGCATCCACATGGAGGGGACTGCCTAAATCTTCAGTCATGACCCTAGCATCATAGTGGTAAGGGCGTTTTTGGTTGATTCTGTTGGATGTTGTAAACAGCAGTTTGATATGCTTTGTTCTTCAACAGCTGCTTTCTCTCTCTCTGCTACTTATATTCATTCAAAACTCATTCAATTTTACAGATGTGGTAAATTATTCTGCAGATTGCATAAAAGACAAAGTGTGTGTGTGTGTGTGTGTGTGAGAGAGAGAGAGAGAGAGAGAGAGAGAGAGAGAGAGAGAGAGATTGTGTGTGTGTTCTGATTTCTGTGTCCACCCCTCCCCCCAGGAACTTACAAAGACTCATTTAATTTATTACATTTATGCTGTGTTTGCATTCAGTTCTCTTTTAATGATATGTTAAATGTCTTTCTTGCTGTTACTATGTCTCAGGGTATCAAGAAAGGAAACAAAATTCAAGGGAAGCAGTGAGTAGAAATGAAATCTTGAGGGTGTGTGAGCATGAAGGTATTTGTAGGAAGATGCCTGCCTGGTTTTTCAGGTGAGGAGGAGAGCTGCAAACCCTAAGCAAGCAATGGAAGCTTTCTTAAAGGTCAAAATTCAACTCAGCATCAACTTAAACGAATTGAGTTATAAGCTATCGATCTACTCTTGGTTGGCGGCACTTGCAAGAACAGAAGCATAGTTCTCACCAGAATCTATTCAAAAGTGTTTTATTTCTGTCCAAGCTTTATCTAGATATTAGCCAGGACTTCCAACTACCAGACTAGTGTAACTGATGTCATGGGTATTTAATCACCATGCTTGGAGGTTTGTACTGATGTGGAGAGAGGGGTTAAATGGTTTGCCCTTTGCCCTCCAAGGCTAACTAATTCCCATGGATCAGTGGGGCACAGCTATGGTGAGTCACTTGTCCCCTTGTTCAAACAGGCCATGAAGATCCCACTGGGGGGACATTAATCAGTTTTCATTCTACAAACATGAAGATCAACGTAGATGAAAAAATTCTTCCATTCTTTCAAGGGAAGTCACAGTCAAACAAGGTTTTTGGCTTCTCCCTACAAGATGGAACTACAGGTTTAAAAGAAAGAAAGGCTAAAGGGCCCAGAGTGTCCTCCTCTGAAGACCAGACCTTCACTTGGCTTTAACTGATTTTTTAAGTGATTGATTTTAGCCACCTAAATAATTTTAAAATAATAATATTTTAGTCTTAAATATCAGCAAGAATATATACTCATATTCAAAATAATTTACAATAATATAAAACTAACAGACAATTGACCAGGCTTTCTGGGCCTCTGACATGGCTCTTGACATGCTCAGTGGAGTAAACACAGTCATCCCAGCTTTAATCAAATCAGGGATTTCTATGCTTTTCATAACTATAAACATACTGTTATTTGTATGTTTCTGATAACTCTGTGGGTGTTTTATTTGCTTAACAAAGCCTACAAAAATCAGACTAAACAACATGATCACATGGTGGACAGCTTTAAACCTGGATCTCTGGACCTTCAGTGAAGTAGGTCAAATCTAGTATAACCTTAGAGTACTATTTATTCAACTGCTGTGTTAATTTTCTCATCCTCTTGTTTATAGTCAATCATACTAGGGTGGTGCTGTCACAATCCAACTCAACCTCTCTGCATCACTCTGAGTGCTCTCCACCGCCTGGGTGTCACAAGAGTAACTCTCTCTGTCCCTAACATCAACCAGAAGCAATCAGACTGATCCAATGCCCATCTCCTAAGTGATTGTAGGGTCTCAACTCTTGAGTGGAGAGCGTTAGGTAGACAGAGACTAACAGGCTTAGTGGCCAAAGAGGAAGGAGCCCTTCAAAGTATCCTCCTTCTTTTCCAAAATGACAAATACCAGAGATTGTCCCGACTCACCCCTCCCCACAAGGGGAGCCACTCTTGTGCACCAGGAAAGAGCAGTTATAGTTTAAATCTCTACTGCTGTAACAAATATTACTAACAAATGCCCCTTTGAGGAAGATAGAGTTTATTCGACATCCTTCTCCAGGTCACAATCCATGGCTGAGAAAGGCAGGGCAGAGGCTCAAGCAAGAACTGCAGCAGAAACCACGGCGGGCGGGGGGGGGGGATGCTGCTGCAGAAACCATGGGGGGGGGGGGGGCAGGATGCTGCTGCAGGAACCACGGGAGAATGCTGCTGCAGAAACCACAGGAGAATGCTGCTGCAGAAACCACAGGGAGGGGGGAGATGCTGCTGCAGAAACCACGGGGGATACTGCTGCAGAAACCACGGGGGATACTGCTGCAGGAAGCACGGGGGAATGCTGCTTATTGCCTTGCTCCCAATCAGCCGTCAAGGAAATGCCTCACAGACAAATCTGACTTGGGAAATTCTTCCATCAAGTTTCCCTCTTCTCTTCCCAATGACTCTGGGTTGTGTCCAGTTGACATTAAGTACCAGCCAGCACAGAAACTGTCAAACCTACCCCCTCCCTTGCACCCTTTCCTGTGTAAAAGTCAGGGATGTTAGCCACTGCTGTCTTACTTTGAAACGTTCCAGCCCTCCTCTACCCCACCCCACGACAGCACAGTAATTAGCATTCTGTAGGTTTTTTTTCCTAGGAATTAGATAGATTCCTGCCTTCCTGCCGTACACCTGCTGGAGACCCTGAAAATGGTTGGCCTAGAATCCTCCCACGCCCACCCCCTGCACGGTCCTGGGAATAGCTGGCTTTAAGATACGTTTTTGGATCACCTGACACTCTTTGATTAGATGTTCACCATTCCTTGTTCACTCTCAGCAAAGGTCCATCTCTGGCCAAAAGATGAACCTTTTTAACCTCCTCCTCCATCCTGCCACTTCCGTCCAGTAACAGTGTCTGCAGGTAAGCAGATGGCAGGCCCTGACTCTTACACAGACACGCACCCCTGCAGATGTTACCCCGCAAAAATACTCCACTGACTTGAGCGGCTTATTCTTTCTTTCCTTCCTTCTCATCGACCTTTCATTTCGTGGGGAGCCCCCTGCTGAGGATACTGACCTCACTCAGCTGGTTGCACCTTGCTAACTGTGGCCATGCTGTTTTGAAAAGTTCTGGTAGTTTCCCCAAACCACAGTAATTAGTATTCCAGAACTAAAGCGTCCACTCCTGCCGCTCCACCCTGCAGGCCCCTGGTAATGGCTGCCCAGGGACATGCTTAGGGACCACCTGGCATTCTTTCATTCATTTCTTAGCAATTTTTGTTTACTACAGCAAATGACAACAACCTCAGGGGGGAAAAAATCAAACTCTTAATCTCCTTCACCTCCTCCCTTCTGTCCTGTAACTACCCTGGAATGTAATTCTCACAGACATGCCCCTCTCTGTACAGGCTTCCCTCTAATTAAAATCCAACATTAAATAAATAAATAAAGTGTGAGCTCAAAATAAAAACCAGGAAGGGGATTAAAAATCTCAAGAAACAGAAAACAGGTAGATGGGTGGGTAGTCACCAGGGGTGGCCAGTAAGGGAGGTGTGAACAATTTACCTTCCAAAGGGCTGTAGGATTTCTTCTCCTGTTGATGGGAAAGTCTACACGTGACTGTCCTGATCCTTGTGCAGCTCTGTGAGTTACACACTTTTAATGGTGAGGTTTTTTTCTTCTGTCAACTTCCACATCAATCTGCCTCCTAAGAACAAAAAGATAAGGAAATTTATTTTATAACCTTTAACCCCAAAGTGACAGCACATGGCCTCTGACAGGTGTTAGTGACTTCTGACTTTCCTATGCTGTTGAAACTCCTTAGTAACCCACTTCACTAGTAACCCACCTCACCGTGGGACCTGATTATACTTTGCATCACGTACATTAGTGTAGTTTTAAATGACTGAAGAATCCTCCAAACATGCACAGATCTATGTTAGAGATCATATATCAATTCACTTAGCCAGACTCTTCTTGTTTTTTTTTGTTTGTTCGGGTTTTTTTGTTTGTTTAAAACAGAGTTTCTCTATGTAGCTCTGGCTATCTTTGAACTCATTATGTAGAGCAAGCTGGCCTTGAACTCACTGAGATCCATCTGACTGTCTTTGCTTCTCAAGTGCTGGGATCAAAGGCAAACACCACTACATCTGGCCACTTAGCCAGACGCTTACTATTAAATATCTAAGTTGTTTCTTAAAACACTAAAGAAGAAAAAGTAGGAGAGAAAAATCTGTGGTAAGCAGAATGACTAACCTCACACATGGTTGGTGGTTTCAGTAAGAGTCAACCTCGTAACTGGGAGGTGGTGGTACACATCTTTAATCCCGGAACTCAGGAGGCAGAGGCAGGTGGATCTTTCTGAGTTCAAGGCCAGCCTGGTCTACAGAGAAAGTCCCAGGACAGCCAGGGCTACACAGAGAAACACTGCCTTGAAAACAAAGCAAGAATCAACATTATCTCACCTCTACAAGTGACAGTCTCCAACAGAGCTGAGAGCTGAAGCCAGCTCTGTGAGGCTGGAGCACCTCCACCCTCGTGCTCACAGCTCTTTCTTTCTACCACCCGCCTGACAGCTGCCCAGTGTGAACTGTCCTCCTCTCAACTTGTGTTTGAGGTTGTCCTAAAACTAAATTCTGATTTCTCCGCTTGTAGAAGACTGTAGAAGAACTGGAGAAAACTAGTGCAATTAGCACCAAGGAGTGAATGAGAATGGATCAAACCTTAGGTTTTAGTTACTTTATTTTATCATTATGTGTGGGGAGTGGTTTTCGTGCATGTTTATCTGTACTCCATGAGGCCAGAAGAGGGTGCAGGGTCCCCTAGATGGAGCTACAGATGGTTATGAGCAACCGTGTAGGTGCTGGGAATTGAACCTGGCTCCTCTGGAAGAACAGCCAGTGATCTTAACCACTGAGCCATCTCTCCAGACCCAAACCCTAGGATTTTAGAGAAGTAGCTGTTAATAGCACTGCTTGTTTTCCACTTTTGCCTTTTGCACAGTCTCTGACTTCTGCACAGTGGCCTCATGCTGGATATTTGTTGTACGACAGAGAAGATGAACCTCAGGGGGTGAACAGCTCTTTCTGTAGACAGGACCAGCAAGTGGCAAGGTTTAGGCAATGCCCCCAGATCTCCAGCCAGCTAGCTGGTCTAGGGCTCTTCTACTAATATGTGATCCAGAAGGATGGTTAACATGCTTGTCAGTATATTTTCAGTTATTGCTATAATCTTTCCCTTTCTTCTCTAAGGATAGGAGACAAGCCAGCTCTTTTCTTCTGGGAATTTGCTCTTCCAGCCCATCCCTGCTAAACTGTAGCAGGTGGGCTCCTTGTCTGCTATCTCAAAAGTCTCAGTGTCTCCACAGGAGTGATACTCTGTTCAAGCTTTACTTGTTTTCTTTTTATGGGGCTTTGTGAAAGTTTAAAGGGAATCAGATAGGGCAGATTAAGAAGAGAAAAACAGATTTCCTAATTCCTTCAAAAACTGAGAGCCAGTGAGATGGCCCTGGCTGTCCCCACATTCTTGCCCGTGGCCCTCCCTTGTAGTCCAGGGAGGCACGGAGCCTTTCATCTCTGAGAATCAGCTGTCCTGACACTTCCTGAGTTCTGCTTCTCTTTCCAGCCTTTCAGCACTGAACACTGGACATGCATTCCTTAGAGCACGCAGCAGCCTCTGCCTCATACAACAAGTGGCCTTGCATCCCAAGCACACACCGGGCTCCTTCCAGAGCAGCTGAGATTCCAGAGGCAAGCCACTTCCTCTGCTTATCACAGGGGCTTTTTATGAGGGCCGGGATGGAAGTCCTTCCAGTGCACCGGCTGGAGGAAGACACACAGCTCTCGAACTTGGCATTATCTGGGGTTTCTCCAAAGAGGGAGGCCCTGGGAGGGTATCGCCATTCAGAACTGCCTTTACTCACTTACAAACACCCTCTGGGCTGCCCCACTTGCCATACTGAACCAGGAACCAGCCTGTGTGTCTCAACTGAATATACTCTAAAGGGACACTTGTCCTCCACCATCTGGCCGTCAGACTATTTGAAAGAGGGGACCCCAAGAAACAGAATTTCCTCTAGAGTCTCTTGCTGAGAGAAGAAATGGCCAGATCTCTGAGACATTCAGAGGTGGAATTGCTCTCCAGGGGAAAGATTTACAAAATCAAGCTCAGAGTGAGGTGCTGGATCTCTCGTTCCTCTTCCCAGGACCAATGCATTAGATATCCCTTTCCTGCTTTTTCCCTATTAATCTGGCTCCTGTAACTGGCTTATTGAGGATAGGTGACAAAGGCCTGGCTTGATATGGCAGAAGCAGTGAACCCCAAGCCCTGCAACAGACCTGTATGGTGGAAACACAGATAAGGACGGCCTTTGCCTTCCAGAAAGGCGGGATGGACAATTAAAACATGTGCATAGTATTATAGGGGAACCAGAGCTGTCAGACTGAAGAGGACCAATGACAATCACTTAATCCACACTCTGGATCAAGGCTTTGTGTCAATGCTAGGGAGATGGCTATTGGTAAAGAACCTTCCACACAAGTGTCAGTCCCCATCCATGGCACCTACAGAAGGGCCAGGCTTATAACCACAGTGCTGGTGGGCAGGGGATGGAAACGAGGATCCCTGCAGCTCACCGGCCAGCTAGTCTGTTAAAACTTGTGAGTTCCAGGGACAGTGACCCTTCCTGTCTGGAGGATAATGAGGAAAGCGATGGAGGAAGATGCCTGATAGCCACGGCTGGCCTCTACATGTTCTGCATGCCTGCATGCCTGCAAGTATGTACACAGACACATGCACACACATGTACTGCACATGACACAAACACACACACACCACGTACGCACACACATATCACACCACACACACATACTACACCACACACACACACACACGCATACATACAACCATAAGACAAGGCCAACAAGATTGTCTCATGCCTCTCCAGGTATGCGTTATGCAGCCAAGGTCAGACTTGAGGACTAACAGGAGCCCTGGTAGCCCTTGTGGGCTCAAAGGAAGAGGGACAGCCCATAGTGGTTTTCACAGAGTTCCTTCTGGGTCACAATACTGCAGCTTGTTAGAGGTGTTCTTGAACAAAGAGTATCTTCTTGGGAGGGGAGTATGTGTTTTAGACTTAGTTTCTTCAACTCCAAGCCTTATGAAGGAGTTTCCATAGAGAACATTCCTGAAATAAGGTGCTGGGGTGTGAGAGCTCACCTCCCATTTAGGGCTGGTGGACATCTGAGGACAGTGGGGAGGAGATGGTGGTCTGGAATGTCTTGTTAGGACAAACCAGAAGGTGGTGTACAAAGACTGATGGAGGGACGGCAAACACTAGAGTCCATTTTCCAGCACATGTGTTAAGCATGTCAAAATCACTTGCCACACCAGCTCCAGGGAATCTAACATCCTTCTGGCCTTCATGAACACACACATACACACCACACATATACACCACACACACATACCACACCACACACACA